>NW_026057580.1:95925718-96116915 GCF_023721935.1 Panthera uncia
CACACACACACACACACATATATAGGTATATATATATACACATATATAGGTATTCCATTTTGGAGGAGTGTAGTTTTTTTTCTCTTCAATTTGTTAGTGGGTTATATACCTTAAATTCCCAGTGTCTATTCCTATTTATTTATTTATTTATTTATTGCTGGTAGGAATGTAAAATGGTACAGATCCTCTGGAAAAAAAAGAAAAAAAACTACATACGTATTTACGGTATGACTCAGCAATCATACTTCTGCGCACTTATCCTTAGAGATAGGAAAACTTGAGTCCATGCAAAAACACTACTGTATGTGATTTTTCACAGTAGGTTCATCTGTGACAGTCAGAACAGAAATAATCCGATGCCCTACATTGTGTGTATGGTTAAAAAAAAACTGAGGTAAATCCATAGCATGGAATACTAAACAGTAATTTTAAAAAAGAACAAACTATTGATACTTGAACAAATTTGGATAAATCTCAAGGACACTGATGAGTGAAAATATCTTATATCAAAATGTTTGCCATTCTATTTATATAACATTCTTGAATGACAAAAGTATATAGAGATGGGAAACAAACCAATGTGGTGTTCAAGGGTTAGGGACAGTAGGAGGCAGGTATGATATTTGTGGATGGAATAGTTTTCTACCGTGATTTTGGTGGTTATTTTATGACTCAACACATTATAAAGTGGCAGAGATCTATATACATATCTTATACCAATGTCAATTTCCTCGTTTTGGTATGGTACTATATTATAGGTAAGACCTAACCATTTAGGGTAACTTGGTGAAAGATACAGACCTCTCTGTACTATTATCTTTGCAAGTTCTTGTTAAAATATATTTCAAAATAATTTTTTTTCAAAAGGAAGTAAATAAAGAAAAAGACTAACTGAAAATGTGGTTGTGCCATTTTATATTCCCATCAAAAATGGATGAGGTTTTCTTTCAGCACATTAAAAAATGTGACTCTATCTTTGCATGGTTTCAGGTGTGAGATCTGATATATTCTTACCCTGTTTCTTTCCAAGCACTTTTACTCTTTTTTCTTCTTGTCCTTAATTTTTTTTTGTCTTTTGCATTCTAGATTTCAATCTGATATACTTGGTTTTTGTTTTGTTCCTTGGTTTTATTTTGCTAAACGCTTCTCTGATTGCAACTAACACTTCTTGCTCTCTGAGAATACTAGAGATTTTGTTTGGTGTCTGTCACAAATTTGGAATGATCTTAACCATTATTTCTTCAAGTATATTTTCATCCCATTTCCCTCTTTCTTCTTCTTCTTCCTCAGAAGTTACAGCTAGGTTTGTTTTAAAGTATATGATATTCCACAGGTCTCAGATCCTCTGTCTTATCATTTCCCCACTTCTCTCCTTTTGCATTTCATTTCCACCCTCTGGGGGTAGGGAGGAATTCCTATTGACCTATAGTCAAATTGACTAATTCTTTCCTAGGTTGAATTCCTAGTCTGTTCAAAGTCTACTGATGAGTTCATCTAAATCATTATTTATTTTTATTCATGTGTCTTTTACATTTTTATAATTTCAATTTAATTCTTTCCTTATAGCTTCCATTTCTCCACTAAAATTACCAATTTGATCTTTCATGTTGCCTATATTTTCCATTAGAGTCTTTAACATACTAATCATTGCTATTTTTTTTTATTTTTTCTTAATGTTTAATTATTTTTGAGAGAGACAGAGACAGAGTGTGAGCAGGGTAGGGGGCAGAGAGAGAGGGGGGCACAGAATCGGAAGCAGGCTCCAGGCTCTGAGCTGTCAAAACAGAGCCTGATGTGGAACTCGAACCCACAAACCATGAGATCATGTCCTGAGACCAAGTCAGACACTGAACCGACTGAGATACCCAGGTGCCTCTGATCATTGCTATTTTTAAATGCCTTTCTGATGATTCCAAAATCTGTATCATATCTAATATGGGTTTTATAATTGGTTTGCCTTTTTAGATTATGAATTTTATCGTCTACCTTATACATTTTTGTTGACTGCTAAAAATGTTGTATAGGTTAGGTCAGTCAATACTAATATATACACACATAAAGACATATACATACATACATACATGCATACACATATACAAACATTTTGCAGGCCTTTTTAAAAGGCTTTTAGGATTTTCCTATGGGGTATGTTTTCACCTAGACAGAAGTTAGTAATGGTTTGAAGTTTACTAAATTTTGAGTATATTTGCTTGACTTTGGGTTTCTTCTCTGTGCTGTTACTCAGGAGACTCTGTTACCAATATCCCAGCTGTATTCTAATATTGGTTGGTGGTGGTTGTCCCCTTTTAGGGTAGAGGGAGAAGAGAGGAGGGTTCTCTGATGTTCTGAACATGGGTCTAAGAATATGGCCTTCAGAAATATTCCCATCTTTCCTCCGGATATATGTTGGCTCTAGAAGGCATGCCATCCCCTCCCCTGAAAGTTTGAGGTTTGTTTTTCCTCTATTCCCTAACCTCACCTGCAGTGGGTTCCCATCAATGCCCTCAGCATACAGTTTGGTTGTCCTTCACCCTAAAGATTAAATACTTTGGTCCACAGGGAAGAGAGGGAGATGGGCTGCAGGCAGATTTGACAGTGGCTGCTATTCTCAACCCCTAGCCAGCACCATGATGGAAACTTTCCCACAGGTTTCCCAAAGAGTCCATTAAGCTTCTTGTGGTATTCCTGGAGGGAAAGCTTGCAAGAGCTCTGTGTGTGGCTCCCTTTGGCTTTTGTAGATGTTTTAAAAATTTCTACCTGAAAAAAAAATAAAAATAAAAAAATAAAGATTTAGGCTGTATCTTCTTACTGGACTAGATGGTTGCAGGTATTATCTGTGCCAAGGAGGAAAATACTCAGGTTCTGCTTTTCCCTGAAGATCTGTCTCTGGATTTCAGGTTAATTGTTTATCTTGTGATCTTAGTCTCTTCTAAAACTTCAAGAAGAGTAATTAATTTGAAGTTTGTCCTTCCATTTTATTGTAAGTGTGGCAATTACCCTCTTTCCATCTTTCTACATGCCTGAGCTGAACTGGACTAATGATAAATTATTTAACCCTGAAAATTACTTGAAAAATTATACTGAGATCCAGCTTTTATTACTTGCCAGTTTGAAAAAAACAAAACAAAACAAAACACAAACAAAAATAACACTAGTTTTGGGGGAAAACAAGGCCAGAATCTAGACTTGTGAATCTCAATCTAATTCATACGAAACAAGACTGTACATCATTTTTTTTTATTCATACAGTTAATTATGAGGTTTTACAAGACAAATAATATGGAAACCACTAAGGTTTTTTTTTTAATTTTGTGCATATTACATATAGATGTAACTTTTAAGAAACATGTAGAATTTTTGTGGGAAATCTGACACAGAGTACCTAAGTTCAATGTTAGTGATTTTGTGACATTTTATTTCCTTGGTGTGAAAAAATACATACCCATCATATATTTTAATGACTTTTATAACAGATTATTTCTGAGAAGTATGACTAAAATATTTAAGAGCCTATAAAATCAGAAACTGATTTTATATCTTATATTAATAATTCAAAATGAATCACTGCGATCATTATACTTAGATTTTTATATTCTGTAACCTTCATTGATAGAAATACAAAGGAGTAAAACATCCATTTTTACATGATCGTATTTCCAGTTATTAAAATTGGCTAAATGATTATTCATCCCCTTCTACATTTAGGGGGAAAATAAGCCCCCAAAGGTACTCTAAACACTTCCAAAGAAGCATTACAGATATTTGTTGTATATGTGAGTTCATTTCTTTCTTTTGGTAGGGTTATGATTTGCTTTACAAGTGCAATTAAAAACTAACTTGTTTATAAGTAATAGCAGTATAGTTTTAGGATGAAAATAACCATATTGATCAATGGGAAGAGACTACAGAATCCAAATGATATATATATATGGTTATTTTCTACAAAAGTGACAAGAAAACAAGGAAAGGGTAGTCCTTAAAAAAGAAAAGAAAATTCTGAAGGCATTAGACATCTATATATAAAAGAATAAACTTCATTCCATATGAAATGAAAGAGGTCAAACTGTAAAGCTTTTAGAAGAAAAGAGAAAAGAAAAAAAACGTGTTCCTGGTTTTGCAAAGATTCTTTACATAGGATACAAAATTTGGACTTCATAAAAATTAAATTTTAGCTTTTCAAAAACACATGGTTTAGAAAATACAAAGTCATTTCGAAGATGGATAAAATACTTGCAAATCATCTATCTGCTAAGGGATTTCTATTTGAAATATATAAAGGACTCTTTAATAATCATAATAACCCATTAATTGAATAAGCAATAAATAATGGGTAAAGTGTATTACTGGACATTTTACCAAGAAAAATATTCAAATGGAAAATAAGTCCATTAAAAAGTTCTCAGCACCATTAGGCATTAGGTACGTACAAACTAAAACCACAGTGAGATGCCTCTATACCTGGCAAATGGCTAAAACTAGAGACTCTCAAGATAGTAGGTGTGGATGAGAAAGGAACCACTCGAACTCTCATACACTAGTGATGAGAATGCAGAAAGGTAGTCTTGGTGGGTTCTTCCACCATTTCTCACACAGTAATACATTTACTTATCATGTGACTCAGAGATTCCACTGTAGGTATACATTGAAGAAAATGAGTGGATGATTCACAGAAAGATCTGCCCTCAAATGTTTATAGCAAACATATACCAAAAGTCCCTAAATTGTATTAAATTTATTCAATTCAAATGAATCTCAAAAACATAATTTTAAATGAAAAGACACACAAAAGATAATGAAATGCATAATTCCTTTTATATAAAATTTATAAAAGGACAAATCTATAGTGATTGAAATCAGATCACTGCTTGGGATCTAGGGGATGGAATTAACTACAAAGTCCCAGAGAATTATTTCAGGTAATGAATATATTCTTTACTATAATTATTTTAGTAGCTTCACATATTTTTCAAAGCTCATCTAATTTTATACTTAAAACTGGTTAAATTCATAATTTATAAATTATACCTAAATAAAATTGATTTGGGGGGGGGATGGTGCCTGGGTGGCTCAGTTGGTTAAAACTCCAAGTCTTGATTTTTAGCTCAGGTCATGATCTCACAGGTGTGAGATCGAGCCATGTGTCAGGCTCTGTGCTGACAGCACGGAGACTACTTGGGATTCTCTCTTCCTCTCTCTCAAAATTAATAAATACACATTTAAAAAATAAAATAAGAAACAAAAGTATGCTACACAAAGGCAACCAATGGACAAAAGACAGTCTTTTCAAAAATGGTAATAGATAACTGGACATCCTTAGATAAAACAATGAATTGAGACATAGACATTGCACTCTTCATAAAAATTAACTCAAAATGGATTATATACCTAAATGTAAAATGCAAAACTATCAAACTCTTAGAGGATAATATAGGAAAAAATCTAGGTAAACTTGGATATGGAGATAACTTTTTGGATACAACATGAAAGTCATGATCTATGAAAGAAACAATTGATAGTTTTAATGAAGCCCAACTTCATTAAGTGCATAAACTTCTGATTGGTAAAAGACCTTGTAAAGAAAATAAAAAGGGGGCACCTGGGTGGCTCAGTTTGTTAGGCACTAGACACTTGGTTTCGGCTCAGGTCATGATCTCATGGTTTCTGGTTTGAGCACTGTGTCAGGCTCTGCACTGACAGTGCAGACCCCCCTTGGGATTCTCTCTCTCTCTCTCTCTCTCTCTCTCTCTCTCTCTCTGCCCTTCCCCTGCTCATGTTCTCGCCCTCTCAAAATGAGTAAATAAACTTAAGAAAAAAGAAAAGGATAAACAAAAAGGCTGAAGAAAGCCTGGAAGAAAACATTTGCAAAGATGTGTCTGATAAAGGATTGATATAGAAAATATGCAAAGAGCACTCTCAACAATAGCCAAATTATGGAAAGAGCCTAAATGTCCATCAACTGATGAATGGATAAAGAAATTGTGGTTTATATACACAATGGAATACTATGTGGCAATGAGAAAGAATGAAATATGGCCCTTAGTAGCAACGTGGATGGAACTGGAGAGTGTGATGCTAAGTGAAATAAGCCATACAGAGAAAGACAGATACCATATGTGTTCACTCTTATGTGGATCCTGAGAAACTTAACAGAAACCCATGGGGGAGGGGAAGGAAAAAAAAAAAAAGAGGTTAGAGTGGGAGAGAGCCAAAGCATAAGAGACTCTTAAAAACTGAGAACAAACTGAGGGTTGATGGGGGGTGGGAGGGAGGGCAGGGTGGGTGATGGGTATTGAGGAGGGCACCTTTTGGGATGAGCACTGGGTGTTGTATGGAAACCAATTTGACAATAAATTTCATATATTGAAAAAAAATAAATTAAAAAGTGAAAAATAAAAAAAATAAAGAAAAAGAAAATATGCAAAGAATTCTTAAAGCTTAACAATAAGAAAAATGATAAATGGGTAAAAGACCTTAACAGACAACTCAGCAAAAAAAGTACATAGATGGCAAATAGGCATATGAAAAGATGTCTCATATCTTGTATCATGAGGGAAATGCAAATTAAAGGAACAATGAGATACCACTACATACCTATTAGAATGGCCAAAATCCAAAACACTTCCAACACCAAATGCTGGTGAGGATGTGGAGAAAGAATTCTTATTCATTGTTGGTGGAAACGCAAAATGGTATAGCCAGTGCAAAAGAGGTATAGCCTCTTGGTATAGCCAAGACAGTTTGGTGGTTTCTTACAAAAATAAGCATACTCTTACTATCCTTCTTAATTCAAAAAATAAGAATAATTTATAAATATTCTAAAAGTAGAAAAATTAAACCCAATTGCATTAGCATATTAAGTTTCAAGATGCTCTATTAGTTATCTCTTGCTGCCTAACAAATCACTCCAAACTTTAGTGGTTTAAATGAGAAAACATTTGTTATCCCAGAGTTTCTGTTTGTTAGGAATTCAGGAACAGCTTGTCTGGGTGGTTCTGGTTTAAGATCTCTCCAGAGATTGTCTGCGTGATTTCACATAGGGCTGTGTTATTATTATTACTTTTTTTTTCTGAAGGCTTGACTGGGGCTACAAGATTTGTTTCTAAAATGATTTATCTATATAGCGTTAACAAAAATCTTCAGGCCTTCACAATGTGGATGTCTTCATTGTATGCTTAAACATCTTCCACACTTGGCAACTCACCCTTCCAGAGAGCAATCCTTGAGGGAGGGAGAACAAGGAGGAAGTTACAGTTCCTTTTGTGATCTAGTCCCTAAAAACATAGTTTTTTCCAAATTAATTCTGTTTGTTGGAACAAGTGCTTAAATCCAGCCCCCACAAAAGGTGTGTAGGATTAGGCTCCACCTCTTAAAAGGAGGAGTATCAAGAAACTTGTGGACAGAGTTATTTTTTTAAATATATTAAAATTACAATTTAAACACATTAAATAATTAAAATATATTAAAATTAAAATATTGCCTAGAATATTTAAAGAATGAACCAGTCCACAATGAAATATAATTAAATAAACATGAGTTACTAGTACTTAGTTTTCTCTTAGTTTCTCCTTTTCCTGTATATTGCTCTTTAAGTCTAAAAAGAAAACTAATCCAATAAAGAATATAGTGGTAAATGCTTAAATATGTTATTTTGAAAGATGCAATTTTCTACTTAAATAATCGTCTGAGTAAGGTAAAAAGAACATGTATTTTACTGGTGATTATTGCTTAGTCTAAATTGACCTAAATGCAGAGATGATGGCTGAGAATGTGATGATCGTTTTACAATATGTACAAATATTGAATCATTATATTGTACACCTGGAATAAATATAATATGTCAATTAAACTTCAGTAAAAAAGACAGTACATTTTACTGTTGCTTAATATTGCATAGTATAAACTGACCCTCATGCAGAGAGGCACCTGGGTGCTGCCAGAGTCTGGCTGGGAAGGGAGCATGAAACCCAAACAAAATGAGTTTCTGATGCTTTAGCCTGTGTTCTCTCCCTCTTCCCCCCATTTCTCAAGAGCTGGAGTAATAACAAACAAGGGAGTGATATCATAAAAGTAGACACATAGTATCTCCTTGATAAGCAGTTCACTTTTAGGAAGAGTGGCAGAAAATCTGAGGATAGAAATTCTCAGTGCAGCTGCTTGTCCGTCTTGACTATATTCAACTCAGCTATTAAATTCACCAGGACAAACACATTTTTAGGCTTTAGCCCCTATTTCTGTATATTCTCTGCTCTAGTTGTTCATAATCCTAATAATATAATCATAAGGATTATAATGGCTATATTAAAAAATCAAATATTTGAAAAGGAAAGCAAAACTACTATAAAAATGATTGGTAATATGAAAATGAGAAAATTATAAAGCAAAACCAAAGGCAAGTAGGTTTTATAAAACATATTTGTATTAGAATTGTAAACAATTCAGTAGGAGGATTCTATAACAGAATAATACAGCCAAAAGCGGGATCTTATTGAATTGGAATATTAAGTTTTAAAAACCCTTCCATAAATCATCAGAAAAGAATAAAAAACATTGAAAGGATACAAACTTCAGGTACCTATAGCATAGAAATAGAGACGTAACTCCCTAAAAGTCCTAGAAAGAGCTAAAATATATACAGAGCAAAAGGAAATATTTGATGCACTGAAGAGAACCAATCCAAATATTAGAGGGAGAGAAAATATTTCCATTTTAAAAAGTCTCATAGTATAAAAATCTTTAAAAATCTGCACAGACACACAATTGTGAAACTAAGATTTTCTTTAAAAAAATCTCATCAAATCAATATTTGATTTATAAACAACACTAATGGATATTTACACAATGGAATGATATTTTCAAAGTGTAAATGATTAAGAATTGTATGTTAATATAATTTTTATCACAAACGAAACTGATATTTAAAATAATGATGTAATTAAAGAACTCAGGAATTTTAACATATAAAAAATATTTATTAGAGGATATTGCATTAAAGGATATAAATAAATTGAGGAAAATCCTTAAATATGTAAAAATAAGGGTAAGAAATTCAATAAAAATTATCATCTAAAAATAATAAGATTGAAAAGGGAAAAGAAATGGAAATTATATTCCTATCACTGTAGACTAAAACCAGAGGATATAATATTATGAGATGGACAGATGAGTGTGGCTAAAAGAATCTTAAAATAATGGCAAGTCTGACTCCAGAGAAGATACAGAAAGCAATGAATGAAAAATAGCAAGGGAATCCAAACACAGTTCTAATAAATTATGAATAACTACCATACTTTAAAATATATGTAATAGTTTCAAATCAGCAAAAGAAAGCTTTCTCTTTTTAAAATGAGAAAATGTAAGTGCATTGAATATAAAATATGAAACATAAATTTTAACATAGTAATGATTATTAAAAACTATAAATCAATTAAATTCACATTTATATTAATGATGAAAAAGGCGAGGCCTTCACATATGGTTGTTGGCCAGGACACCTAGACCCACCTTTCCTTGTGGCCTTGACACAAGTTTAAGTTTACATATAAAGAGAAGATGCTGTGAGTTGTTTTGAAATTTGTGTTTTGTTTTTAAATCAAACTGTAGAACTTAAAAAGTGAAAGCTTTTCTTGGTGGGATTTCTTGGTGGGGTTTCTATGTAAGTTAGGTTAACCTGAGTCTCTCAGACCTGTTGCTTGTTAGTTGGAGGTTGAGTTCACTTAGGCAGCGAGAATATGGTAGTGCATTGGTTTTCTCCACTTCTTAACAGCAAGTTATTTGCACAATCTCATAGAACAAACTTTAAATTTGAGCTGCTTTTGGGCAACTGAGAACATGGTTTTCAGTGTGAAGATGGGGGACATACAGGTGGGGTGTCCTACTCCTGGTTTTTCCATCTTCTAAAGCTGGTTTTTATTTTCTTATATCTGTAGTTATTTTGTTTTGTTTTGTTTAATGACTGCTGAATGACTTAGTTTATCTTGTTCTTTGAAATCACCACACAAAGTTGCTATGGAATGTCTGAGATTAAATCGGTACTGATTTAGGAAAAAAAAAAAAAAAGGTTCACAACATGTACTGATTGCATGGTTGCTCAGGGCTATGAAAGCAAATGCTCCCAGATAATCATATGAAAACCATATTGCCTTTTATGATCTGTACTTGGATGTACCATAGCCTTCTTGCTGCCATACTAACAAGCCTGCCCAGAAAAAAAGGAAGAGAATATAGACCCCAACTCTCAGTGAGAGAGATGTCAAAATCACATCATAAAAAGAGAGTATGGTATGGGAGATATTATTATAACCACCTTTGGAAAATAAAATTTACCAGTCTGCCTTCTATCTGAAACAATCTACTTCCTTCTCACAAAATATAATAATACCTGCCCCCCAAACCCCTAAGCCTTATCCTAATGTAGCATCAGTTCATCAAAGCCCAAGATAATCCTCACGTAAATCTGTTTCAGTGATATATGAGACCCCTCATGTAGAAGTCCTTGAACATAATTTCTCTCAAACTGATGACCTGTGAACTAAGGAAACAAATTATCTGTCCTCCACACAGGCAGCATACAAAGATGGGGCAGACATGGAAAAGCTGATACAGATACTCCCATTCAAAAACAGGAGACACTGTCTACAGTGTTTTCAGAATTCAGCTAGGTATATCACTGTTTAGGGGCAAATCCCTCTGCCTGGGAGTTCTTGGTGGCTCTAAGCTCCATGCTCTGCGTTCATGGTTTTGCCCTTTCAGGCATCCCTTCCCCCTCTACACCCGCCACCATAAGAAATGGCTTGCGTTTGCAACTGAGTAGTTTTCTCAGGCTGCCTGCCTGTATTCCTTAAAGTTTGAAAGCCTTCATTTATTTTATATTGTCTTTTCTGCTATCAACTCAATATATCATTTCCTTAAAATAACATGTAGGCTTTCTGGGTATCAATTTATAATATACTCCATTAGACAAAAGCCACGTCCACAAACACTTGTCACTGGGGCTCCCTTTGAATCTACCATGAGACAAAGCCTCTCAAGATTGTTAGAAACCCTATTTTTTAAGAGATGACCACAGAGCATGCCATTAAGATCCTTTTGAAGGTCTTTGTATGTGTTAAAGGGTCTCTGAGGCTTTTTCTGGGTTTTAACAAACGGTTCTAAAGTTGTACCCTTAGTTTCATTTTTACCATGACACATTTTCCTGACAGTGCCTGGGAGTTAATCTATGACCTGTGGCTATTTCTTACTTTATGAATATTTTTCCACCAAAGGAGTTTAGAAATGAGAAAATTTCATTTGCAAACTCTGCAAGTCTAAGATCATTTATATTTATACTAAATTTTTCCCTTTCTCCTTGTATATTTGGCAGCCAAAAAAAAAGTGAGACAGTACACTCAAAACTTTGCCTGGAAATCTCTTTAGCTAGATCATCAAATCCATTAGTAAGTATATCCCCCACTTTCTACATTACTATAGTTGTCAGCTTTATACTTGCTGCCTCTCCTTTCCTCCAGCTTCCAATAACATTTTGCTCATTTTCTTTAAAAACCCTCATCTACAGTCTCCTCACAATCTTTTGATACTTTTACTAACACTGTCTTTGATACCCTTAAGGCTGTCATTAATGGTCTCCTAGAGGCCCTTCCAGCTTTTTCCCACTGACCAAGAACAATACCACTGCAACATATTATAGATCCTGTAAGGGAAACCTCCCATTACTGATACCATCCGTGGGCCACCTATGTATTTATGTGTAAAAATTTACCTCAAAAGTTAATGGCTGAAAACAACCATTTAATTATTCTCATAGACTCTATGAAACAGCAAGTCAGAACGAGCACAGTGATTTCTCTCTGTTGCTTGTAATGTAAGGAGTGAGTGGGAAGGAGTTACAGATTAGCAATGGCTGGCCAGGTTGGCGCAAGACTCATCCAGGGACTTCTTTATTTACATATGTGCCTGGTAGTTGATGGTGGCTGTCACTGGAGGTGGGATGTGAACAAGCTGATAGTGTATCAGTCACCTACAAATGGCCTTTATATGTGACCTGAGCATCCTGACAGCAATGGTAGGCTTGGCTTTCTTCCATGGCACCCAGGACTCTAAAGGCAAGGGTTCCACATGAACCAGGTGGAAACTCAGTTGCCTTTTATAAGTGCAATTTCATCACATAAAACAAAACAGTCACTTGTTTCGTTGAAAAATCTGAATATGGGCAGGGCTTGGTGAAGCTGGTTCATCTCCTTCCATGTGGATTCATCTGGGGCAGCCTGACCGAGGGCCAAATGATTCAGTCACATAACTGGTAACTGGTACAGGCTACAGCCTAGAAACTCAACCAGGCCATTGTGTGTATGGCGTTGGAGGGGTGTAGGGGGAGGAGAGCCTCATGGAGTTTCTCTCCATGTGAAACTTTTCACAGGCTATTTGAAATTTCACCCAACACAGTAACTCTGTTACAAGAAAAGGTTTCTCAAGAGAGTCAAATAGAAACAATTTTGTCTTTGATGACCCAGCTTTGGAAGTCACAAAACATCATTTTTGCCATATTCACACACCTATCCAGATCCGGGAGGATATAACATACTCTGCACTACACAATAAGAAACGTATCAAAACTGTATTAGAAGAAGAAAATATACAATTGGGGAAACTGATTTACCCATCTTTGAAAAACGCAAACTATTAAGCCACTCTACTATTCCATCCTTGTAGAAGAAGAAGGGAAAAAAAGAACATGTATATTACATCTGATGTATACAAAATATACATATGTACATATATACATACATATATACACATGAACAATCGATTAAGATATCAAGATTTTTATCTTCATCTATACAATTATTATATGAATTTTACTACATATTACTTATTTTTTAAATTAATGTTTATTTATTTTTGAGAGACAGAGAGAACATGAGTTGGGGAGCTGTTAGCACAGAGCCTGATGTGGGCCTCAAACCCACAAACTATGAGATTATGACTTAACCCGAAGTCGGATGCTTAACTGACTGAGCCACCCAGGTGCCCCTAATACATTTTAATTAGAGGGAAATCTAAATGTCTTTGTTTTGTGTCCAGTTTAAGCTTATTGTACCAAACAAGTAAACTTAGGAAAATATATATTTAATTTTTTTGTTTGTTTTTAATGTTTATTTTTGAGACAGAGACAGAGCTAGGGGGAGAGAGAGAGAGAGAGACAGACAGACAGACAGACAGAATCCAAAGCAGGCTCCAGGCTCCGAGCTGTCAGTACATAGCCCGATGTGGGGCTTGAACTCACGAACTGCAAGATCATGACCTGAGCTGAAGTCAGACACTTAACTGACTGAGCCACCCAGGTGCCCCAGAAAAAGATACATTATTCAACATAGAGACGTGAAGTTTGTTTGTTGTTGTTGTTGTTGTTTCTTTGGGCTACAGGAGAAATTAAAATTTTGAGTTTAGTTTTTGAGAAAATAAGTGCCTTACACATTCCCACAAAATATATCAATAAATGAAAATTATCTTAATTATTGTACCAAAGTGGAAATAAATATGGCAATTAACTGATCCCTCTGATTATAAATGGCTGTTAGTAGAATGTATAATATTGAGAAATATTTAATTTCCTTTCATGACTTGATTTTAAAACAAAGTCAATCTTAAACAGTTAAGCTTAGTAATTCACTTAAAATGATAACAAAATAAAGGATTCTTGGAATGGGAACAAAAGATGGCACAGCTGGGTTGTTTTTCATACAGAATTACATTTTATATCAGCAACTGGCAGAAGAAAGTCATAATCAGATTATGCTCAGTTTGTTCCATTCTTTTTTTTTTTCATGTTTATTTATTTTTGAGAGAGAAACCTAGAGAGCATGAGGGGGAGGGGCAGAGAGAGAGAGACAGAATCCTACGCAGACTCGCTCTGTGCTGTCAGTATAGAGACTGATGAGGGGCTCGAACTCAAAAACTGTGAGATAATGACCTGAGAAAAAATCAAGAGTCTCATGCTCAACCCACTGAGCCACCCAGGTACCCCTCCGTGCTTAAATAATGTAGCACCTTTATTAAAAACACATATAATTCTCCTGACTTGGCTACATAAATATAAGTGATGCATTTGCTTATTTGTATTACAAAACATAAGTATGGAATTTAATGCCACAGTTAAAGTGGCACTAAACACTGATTAAACTCTGCATATATTTGAAACCATCATGTGATTCTGAACAGAACAGGTACTTATTTTCATGAGGTTAAGCTTCATAATGTTCAATATGTCTAGGTCATATAACGCTTCTAACAGGCAGAGAAATTGATATATAAGAAAAACAATGTAACCTGATATGAGAAAAGGCTTTTTATTGTAGCTCACTGATAAAAAATGATTAACAAAATAATCATAACTCGGAAATTAAGTATCTGTTTTTAAAACACCACTTTTTCACACTTATGTTTTGAAATATTTGGTGAAAAATTTAAACACTAAAAACCATAAGATATGTCATGTATAATAAGCTTATTATGTTTTACTAGAGAAAGGATGCGATTTTTTCAGTTGACCTGATTTTATAGTGACAGCTTATCTATGCCCAAACCACTTTTCCCAGAATTCCCTTCCCTCTGTGATTCCATGTTAGGGTTGGGGACAGCAAAATTTTTTTGCGAGTCTGAGATGGACAAGAAGCGTGAAGCACTCATCCAGAAGGTTCTTATGACGATCTGCGCTCCGCTAGAACTTGCACAAATTGCCAGTTCATACACTGACTGCCTACTGGCTTGGAAGCTATGTTAACTCTCATCAACTCTCCTACATCACCTGCTCCAAGTTATGGGTCAGGCACACACACAGCCCCATGGTGATAGATACCAGCATTTTTTTAAAGCTCTTTTTAAATGTTTAGTTATTTATTTTGAGAGGGTGGGGGAGAGCATGAGCGGGGGAAGGACAGAGAGAGAGGGAGAGACTGAATCCCAAGCATCTTCCACACTGTCAGCACAAAGCCCAACACAGGACTTGAACTTGTGAACTCTGAGATCATGACCTGGGCCAAAATAGAGTCAGAGGCTTCACCGACTGAGCCATGAGGGGCCAAAGAGTCTGGCCTTACTCAGGTTGGAGGCAGTTAAAGGCATGCACATGCTTCAGTTTGTCCCTCTCAGTTCAAATCTGTATTTGCTGTAAAAGCAGGTCAAGCTTTTTCCAACCTGTCATCTGTTCAGACCTACAGCAACTTTATGCTCACCAGCAGACACAGCAGTGTTAAGTGTTCCCTAGGATTATTCAATAGCTTCCACGATTATGCGATTCTTTCACTAAGTAAACCCTGTATTTCACATTACTCACATTTGTATACTTCTCTGATCAAACCCAACCAATACATCAGGCAAGCCAGTTAAATCAGGTTTTAGAACGTGCTTACTCTACATAAAGTCAGGGCTCCAATACTGTGTTTTGATAGTCTTTGTATGTAAGATTTTCCATGTTTCCCTCCCCAAAACAGCTTTCTTTAATCTTAATGAGAAATTCAAGAAATAGTTACTGGATGAGGACATAAATATGTGGGGAAATTAATGAAATATGGACATATCATTCTTCAAACATCCTGAAGTATATATTCCATAAGAATGTTACTATTCTCTAATATTTTTTGGCCATATAAACTACTCTGGGTTTATCTAGAGTGGGATTTACAGAAATTGATACTTAATAAAAATATCAAAATGTTTTATGGTTATAAAAAAGCTAATAACTCCATTAATTAACCATACACTTTTTATGTGGAAAGAGGAAGATTTACAGTAATTGTACAGATAAATTAACAATGTCCCCAATTCCACATAAGTTTACCATAAACTAACTTTGTTGAAAGAATGTCTCTTTCCTGCAAATTTAAAGAGCATGAATAATACAGTATCTCAGATGAGGTGACACTTGAACTGGGTCTTGAATAACAGATGTTTTCTGGTACACAAAGGACAAATAAGGGATATAGAGATAGAAGTAGCACCATAAAAGAATGGGGACACAAAGGAGCATACAATGTCCAAGGAATTGTGACCAGCCTGATTGTGCTAGGGCTGCTCAGATTTGTGCTTTAAATAGAGAATTCTGAAGTGGATGGGGAAAATAAACTGGAAGTGAGAATCTGAGAATGGTCATTGGTTTGCAAGCTTAGCCATTAATAGTTCATGAAAGAGGCATTTTATATCACAAGCTTGAGATTCCCACAGGACACTGAGAAAAAGATATCTAGTGAGCTGATTTACATCTAGATTTAAAGATCAATTGAAAGGATGGCTTAAAAATTGATCCATTACTAGCATTTTGATTAAATTGATCAATCCAGCATTTGGGGAATTGCAAGTTAGAATAAGAAATACATACACCTTTTTAAAATGGATTTGGGTGGATGTCTTATATTCAATTAATTTCTAAGCTTAAGATAAACGATAAATAAATGTTTAAGTCAATCTCCAAATAAAGTCAATACATAAAAATACAAAGTTATCTGAATAACAGCTTCTTTAACAGTAAAAGCGTAATATTTTCTCTGAGAATGTATCTTTAGATAACCCTGGGGTCCCAGATTGCTTTTAGTTCTCTAAGATTAAGTTCTTAATGTCTCATAGATCTCTACTAAGATTATAACTATTCTTCTCTCTATGCTGGTGGAAGAAAAATATAGTCAAATTCCTTGGGGGATATGATCTAATCACAGCGGAAACATGGCATCTGAGAAACTATTTCTCATAGGCCAATATTGGCTCAATACACACAAGTTATTATTTCACTGGAAAGATGCTTTCATGGGAGAATCAAGGGTAGTTTTAATTTTAATACTAGTTCTATGCCCCTCTTTTTGAAACAGTTTCAAATATCCCTTGCACCGCGTACCTTAAAACACACACACACACACACACACACACACACACACACACACACACATACAGATAGATTGAAAAGTATATAGTGAGCATTTTGTTTCCAAAAAATATTTTAGAGCAATAACTCCTTATTGGAATAAAGCAAAATTGACTTGTAATGCATTAATTTGAATTCAAAGATAGAAACCACCTAACATATAGATTGATACTATGGCAAAAGGAAGTAAACCTAAAATTTAAGAGATTTATTTAAGATTGAAGGGAAATTCTCAAGTTACCAAGCAGTGAAATATTAAGAATAATTATGGAAACTTCTTCAGAAAACTTAGGAAATAGACTGATTTACATTTCCTTTGTATGTTCCTGGCTATAAACACACGGTAGAAAAAAAAAAAAAAAAATATATATATATATATATATATATTATCTCTATATCCCACACCCCACAAGACCAACAAATCAAGGAATCTCTGTAGATAAATTATGGATTAAAACACATTTTCTTATGTGAAAATAATGATATTTTTGCTACAATATTTTAGAAAATTGAAGAAACCTAAACATACTACAATATTACAAAACCAAGTTCAAAAGAATAACATTCAGATAGTTTCAGGACAGCACTCCTGAAACAAAGATTTCATAGTCTTGAATGAAGTAATTTTGAAATGCTTTTTGGAGGATACACTTAAATTCTATATTTTTTTTGGTATCAAAACAAAACATTGATTAATTCTGTATTATTTAGTATTTGTGAACATCATACATTTTTTAGCCTAGAAGATCTATAAATAAAAATATGTTGCTACTCTGTTCAAAATATTTTCAGTGCATTGATTAAAAACTTTAATTAGTAACCTACTTCTTCTAATAGTAGCATAAAGATAGCTGACCAATTTTGTTCTACAGAAATCAAATATAAAACTAGACTAAACTGTCCACAAGTGACTATTCAGAGCACTGGGGTGGGGGGGAAAGTAAACAACAAATCTAGAAGTGTTTACTCTAGAAGAGCTGTTACTTCTTAACGCAAATCTGTGTCGTTCTTGCCATATGAGAAGGGCTGGAGAGCCCTGTTGAAATATAATTCAAGTGGAACCACAAAATTTGCTCAAATTCGAGCGGGTTCCTCAAATTCAGATTCAGCTCCATCATCAGATCTTATGGACTTATGGTGGCTGACTATGGTGCACAGAAAAGAGGAGACTTTAGGGAATCAGACTTGAAAAAAACTGAACAGGGACATCAGTGACTACACAGAGTGAGAGAGATATTCTGCTGTTGGAGTTCTTGCAAACAAAAATCAATAAACTTAAAAAAAAAAACTTAAAGAGAAGGCAGAGTCTTTACAAAGCATAACCTACAACATAATTTTCAACAAAAAAATATTAGAAAAGCAAAAACAAACAAAAAAATATGAGGTCACTCATACTCAAGAAGAAAAACAAATCATTAGAAACAGATCCAATGTGGGCACATAAATAGGACTGAGCTCAAGTAAGTTCTTTAAATTGACTGTTTTAAATATTTTAAATAATTAAATGAAAAATATTTTAATACTAATGGAAATACACTAAGAATGATGAAATAATATCCTAGAGTCAAAATGAATAATAATAATTAAAACAAAACTTCCCTAAATAGCATTTTGGAGGTGGCAGAAGAAAGAATCCCTGAATTGGAAGATATATTAACATTAATTATTTAATATAAAATCAGAGAGAAAAAAATATTGGATGAAAAGTGAATGAAGACACCCAGAACTGTGAAATAATATCATGCAACTAATAGGTGGGTAATTGTCCCAGAAAGAAACCTAATAGTTGAAAATGTCTATAACTGTATAAAACTTTCATTTATAAATCCAACAAGCTCAATATAAAACCCATGGAGAATTGAAACAAAGAGAATTAGATGTAGACACCCCACAATTAAACTGCTGAAGGCTAAGGCCAAATTGAAAAACTTAAAAGCAGCAAGAAGCTAGAGAAAAATGGACCCCTACATACAGAAAGCAACAATCTGTTAATGGCTAATGTCTCACCAGAAACAACAGAGAATAGGGGCACCTGAGTGGCTCAGTTGGTTGAGAGTCCAGCTGTGGATTTTGGCTCAGGTCATGATCTCACAGTTGGGTTTGAACCTCACATCTGGCTCTGTGCTGACAGCGTGGAGACTGCTTGGGATTCTCTCCCCCTCCATCTTTCCCTCACTTGTATGCTCACTATCTCACCCCCCAATCAATCAATCAATCAATAAAACAAATAACAGAAAGTAGTGAAATGACAAGGTGAAATGATACTCTCTCTCCCTCTCTCTCTCTCTCTCTCTCTCTCTCTCTCTCTCTCATACACACACACACAGAATAATACCAACTGTCAACTAATACTTCTATATTCAGCAAAATTACTTTTCATAAATGAAGATACAATACAGATATTTCTTGATTTCAAAGGTAATAAACTGAGAGGATTATAGAAGACCTGTTCTACAGAAATTAGAAAAGAAAGCTGTTTAGACTGAGGGAAAATGACACTAGGTTGTAATCAGCTAGACAGGAAGAAATAAAGAGCACTAGGAAGGGTAAATATAAGGGAAATGCTCAAATATTGATATATATTATTTTATTTTTCTCTTGACTTCTAAAATCCATATAACTGTTTAAGCCAAAAAGTGCACATGCATGCACGCATGCACACACACACACACACACACACACACACACAGAAATGTGCGTTTGCACATCCATACACACACACATGTCAGCAGAAAGAGCAGGCAAGGAAATGGAGCTATTCTGAGAAAAAGCTGTTGTATTTTAACCAATGTAAGTCAATAACAAGAAATAGGTTATGATAATTTAAAGATATATTTGCAAACATTATGGCAACCACTAGAAAGCTAAAACTAGGAACAAGACAAGGAAATCTACTCTTATGCGACTTTTCAACATTTGAAAGGAGGTTCTAGCCAATAAAATAAACAAAGAAAATAATTAAAAGTCATACAACTGAAAAAGAAGAGGGAACAATGTCTTCGTTCACAGTTGGTATAATATTGTATATAGAAAATCCTAAGCACTTTACAAAAGAGCTCCTTAAATAAAAGGTGAACTTAGTGAAGTCACTATTAATATGTGGATTCAATTATATTTTAATGTACTGTTAACTCAAAAATGAAATTTTACAAAAAAATCTATTTAAAAATTATAAGAAATTAGTAAAACTTTGCTAAGAGAAAGTAAAGAAAATCTAAGTGGTCAATCATATCTTTTTCATGTACTGGAATACTCAATCTTGTTAAAAAAGCAATTTTCCCCAAATTTATATACAGGTTAAAAATATTCCCTATCAAAATCCTGGATTTTTTTATTAGTATTTCTATTAAGTTTATTTATTTATTTTGAGAGAGAGAGATAGAGCATGAACAGGGGAGGAGGAGAGAGAGAGAGAGAGATAATTCTAAACAGGCTCTGCACTGTCAACACAGAGTCTGACTCAGGGCTTGAACTCAGGAATCATGAGATCATGACCTGAACGGAAATCAAGAGCCTGTCACTTAACTGAATGAGCCACCCAGGGGCCACAAAATCCTAGATGTTATTGAGAAAGTGACATGCTGATTTCTTATTTATATGGAAATCTAAAAAATCTACAGTAGCCAAAACAAATTTGGAAAAGTAGCACAAAGTTGGAAAACTTATATTACATGATTTCAAAATGTATTATAAAGCTTTGGGGCTCTGTAATGCTCAAGACAGTGTGATATTAGTATAAGAATAGACATGTATTCTTATACACGATAAGATAGGTGAAAGGAACACATTAAAAGAGTCAGATATTGACCCGAAGACATATGGTCAATTGATTATCCACAAAAGTGCAAAGGCAATATAATAGGGAAACATTTTTAATAAGCAGTGTTGAACAATAGGTTCCACAAATGGCAAAAAAATGAATGAAAGAAAGAAAGAAAGAAAGAAAGAAAGAAAGAAAAAAAGTCTTAGCTCTTCACACACTACATAAAATAATTACCTCATAATGGATCATAGCCATAAAATGTATTAACTAAAAATATAAAGCTTCTAGAACAAAACACAAGAATTATTTTCTGTTTTGGGGTTATGCAGAACTTTCTTAAATAGAAACAAAATCTGGAACTATAAATGGAAATATTGATAAATTGTTCAAATAATAAAAAATAATGAAAGCGTTAAAAAATTGGATAACTACATGTTAAAATAATAACCATCAAAAATTAACAATGTTTGAAGTTAGAAAGACACGATTAATAAAATGAAGATGCAAGCCACAGACTCAGAGAATATGTTTTCATAATATAAATTTCATAAAGTACTTGTATCAAAAATACATTAAAATTCTTACAACTCAATAATAAGACAAAAAAACAATAAATAAATAGGCAGATGATTTAAACCTACACATAATCAAAAGAGATGCTTCAATTATTGTTCCCATAAGAACATTAAAAAGATGCTCAGAAGCACTAGTTATTAGGAAAATTCAAATTAAAATCACAATGTGATATCAATACACACCACTAAAATGGCTAAGATAAAGAGGACTGATTTTACCAAGTGGAATGGAGCACATGGAAAAACTGAACCTCTAAAACATTACTATTGGGGATATAAAATGGATAGTGTGGTAGTGTGTGTGTGTGTGTGTGTGTGTGTGTGTGTGTGTGTGTGTTTAAAGCAAAGCATGCACTTATATAGGACCAGACAACTCCTGGTCCTATAAAAACATATGTCCTGGACATAAAAACATATGTCCACAGAAAGACCTGAATGTGAATGCTCAAAGCAACATTATTCATAATAGTTCAGAATTACAACAAAATAAATTTGTTTCAACTAGAGAATAAGCAAAATAAAATACATATGTGTACTCACAAGTACTTCTGAACACACAAAAACATCAATGCATCTCAAAAAATATAATGTTAGAAAAGAAGCTAGATACAAAAGACTACATGCTATATAATTTCACTCATGTAAAATTTCTGAAAAAGAAAAAAAAATGTAGCATTCACACACACACACACACACACACACACACACACTCAAAATTATAACTGGGAACGGACTGTGAACAGTGATTGATTGCAACAGACATGAAGGAATTTGGGGATAATGGATATGTCCTAAATTGGTTTTTGGCAAATTATCATCATTGTATAAATTATGATATTTATGATTAACACTGGTGAATTTTATGGTGTGTAAACTGTACTTAAGAAAGGTGTCCAAAAAGAAACATTTATCAGTGTACTAATATAAAATAATATGAAAAGTGGAAGTATGTGTACAAAGTTACTATATGCAGTGGTATAGAAGAAAAGAGTAAATTCGTTTAGGAGACAGATATCTCAAGTACTCAGACTTCAAAAAAATTTTAAACGATTAAAAAATAATATCTTCTGGCTTATTTAATGACTATGAAATCATGAACATTAGTGAAACTCCCCAAAGCCAAAATAATTTTGTATCCAGAACTGGAGGAGAATAATAAATGCAAACTGCCTACTTTGTCTTTAACTGCTTGCATCACTAATATGTATTTAGGACAGACATCATTATTCTTGAACACTGGGGGAAAAAGAAAGGATAAAGAACACTTTACAGGTGATAAAACATACATATCTGTCATGCTTAGCATTATAAAAAATGAGGTATCTTTCATGTGAAAACTTCAAAGGCAAAAGGAGCTATACTCATCACTTGTAAATATTTTAAAGGATTTTAAAAGATATATTTTTATAAATTGCCAGACATGTTTCTACATTCAGAAACTTAGTATGTTGAACTTTAATGCAGTTTGATAAATATTGTTAAATTTAAGCATTTATGTAATGAATGAAATAATATGGAGCTCTAGAGATACATAGGACTCTACAGTGTCCCCCACCTCCCACCCAATGATGCCAAGTTTTTACTAGTATTAGTAACCATCTTGTAGGTTTTCTATCTCTTTCAACCATATCAGCTTCTACCCTTCAGGATTGTTAGGTGTCTGCCTACAGCTGCCCTCCCTTTTGAGACCTTGACCACATAGCCCTTTTATACTTTATGGTCCACCTAAACTCCCAAGGACCCTAACACTTGTCATTTACATTTGTTAATTTCCCACTGATAGCACGTAAGCTGTAATTCAGGACTTGAGGGACGATCCTATGAAAAATGTACAGAATATTAGTATATAGAATTAATGACATTAAATTTGCTAATTAAGGGGTTTATTATCTTCATTCTGGCTTATTCATAAAGGAATATGTTTGTTAAGTGCCCACTATGCTTCAGATGCTAGCATTTTCTCTTATTCAGCAGTGGGATTTGGAAAAGTGTCCATGTGATAAATGCATAATGGAAACCTAAAATTTCCTCATCTGTATGTTTTGTGTCAAAATAACTTCAATAGCTAATAAAACATGCTGAATAGCTTGACTTGAAAACATATGAAACTACATCTAATCAAATTAAACTACATTTTTATTTGCATTTATATCAAATAGCACTGTATATTTAATTCACTATTCAAGAAATAAAAAAGAAATAAAAATGGACATAAATATATATACACTTAAAGCTAAATGAAAACACCACACATATGTTCAGATGTAGCTTTAATTACCCACAAACTGAATAGTCCAGATTCCACTTCAATCTTATCTAAATTTTGTAGTCTTTAGTGGAAAATTGCGTGGGTAGTTTTCATTGCCTGCAGACACAGGGCAATGAGAGCATTGCCGAAGCATTTTTTGAAACCATATACACGTAGAAATTACAGCAAGGAGGAAACTTCTTTTGCATGTAAGAACAGCCAAAATGCCTCTTGTGGTACTGACTTGAAAGGAAAATTATTCTGAGGCACCTAGAAGTAATATCTCACAGGATAATCTCAAATGAGATACCTTTGTGAATGCTTTTTAAATTGGAAGGAAGTACAGCACACAAAATTTCACTATACTTTGCTAATAATTGTTCATTAATATATATAATTTTTATTTACTTTAAACCAGTCATTAAAATAAACATTATACTTCTTATCTTAGAAAATGGATTGGTGACAATATTATAACTAAAAGAGAAGGATAATACACTAGGTTAGAGTAGAAATTTAGGTAGCAATTTAAAATTCATATATTAGAAAAGCATGACTGAAAAACAAGGAAAAGCACAGTTAATACTTTTATAAATATTCTGACAGCCACACGTTTTCCTCATGCGAAATGATCTGCCTCTGCCTAATAAATAAAATTTCAATTTTTAAGACATTATTTTCCTCTACATATATTCTTTATGCATGCCTTTTACTTCTAAATAGCTGACTTAAATATAGTTTACTTTGATCTAGAGGAAAAGGAAAGTTGTTAAAGCTGTTTATGATTATTGGACTGGAAAGCATAATTACCTCAGAATCCAATTTGCATTCATCAACTGTATCATTAGGCTCAAACTCTAGCATTTTGGAAATGTGGGTTTTTAAATAAAGAAAAATAAATTTTTAAACGCCTCTCTTTTCAAATAGTAAGCCTATATAAATTACAAAATCAAGTTTTGCTTAATTTTCCTTTTGCCTTTTACATATAATCTCATAGTAGGAAAAGCCATCTAAGCAAATATCCATCAAAATGAGGAATCAGTTTCAAAAGGCCCTTTGGCAATAGAACATTTGGCTATATAGGAACCCCTATTGTGGGGAACTAACTTCTTCAGCAATTTAAATGAGTGTACATTAGCTCTTTTTGTAACACAGTTTTCTTGTACTATGGGATGAAATCTGCACTTTGCTATATCCAGAAAGAAATATTATTTTTCCTAACCACAGCCCTGCCAACATTTAGACAGCTACATCTTTTGAACATCTTCTTTCTTCTCCCAACTAAACAAATGTCAGATTTATAACAACTCATCAGATGCCACAAATAATAGTTACTTCAAAATGCAGTGACCTTGTTTTGGGTGGATTCTGGTTTGTTCATCCTCCTTGCTCTATTTTCTAAGGAGTCTTCTAATTTAAGATATTGTCTGTCCAGTGAACTCAATACAGAATCTTACCCCAGTTAATCAAATATATATAAAGACAGAGAAAACTACAGATAGGGACCATTGTAATATGGAACAAAAGAAAGATAACAGGCCCTAGAATACCACAATAAATGCCATAGTTTTGAAAACAATTGAATGATAAACATTTAAAATTAGAAATATGTAACATTCAAATTGTGCTTCAATAAAAGGTGATAAAGGCAAATGAGATTATTGTGCATAATAACAAAGGCAACAAGAAGAAATAAAAAAGATGGGTAAAGTTTTAAAATTGTGTGTGTGTGTGTGTGTGTGTGTGTGTGTATGTTTGTGTGTACAAATTATGAGATTTGCTTTAAGCAAGTGGTTCAGGCTGTTGTGGGGTCTGATAAGTCTGAAATCTGTAAGCAGGCCAGTGGATTGAAAAGTCAAGAGGGATTTTTATGTTAGTCTTAAGGCAAAATTCCTTCTCCAAGGAACTAGTTTTTGATCAGAAGAACTTCAACTGATTGGATGAGGTCCACCTACATTATCAAGGTTCATCCTCTTTGCTTAAAGTTAACAGATTATAGACATCAATCACATCTACAAAATAGTTTCACCATACCTTTATTAGTGTTTGACCAAACAACTAGGCATAGTAGTCTAGCCATGTTTACACATACATTTTAACCATCACACTTACAAAGTTAAACAGTCTTACCACATGATTTGGCAATCATGCTCCTACAAATTTACCCAACTTATATGAATATGTATGTGCACACAAAACCTGTGTATGAATAGTCATAGTAGCTTTATATACAACTGCCATACCTGGAAACAACAAAGATGTCTTTAATAGCTAAATGGACAAACTATGGTATACCCATACAATGAATATTATTCAGTGATTAAAAAAAAAAAAAAAAAGATCCCTCAACCCATTAAAAAAAACACGAATGAATTAAAGAATCTTAAATGTAAACTGGTGCAGCCATTCTGGAAAACAGTATGGGGGTTCCCCAAAAAATTAAAAATACAACTACCCTATGACTCAGCAATTGCACTACTAGGTATTTATCCAAAGGATACAGAAATGTTGATTTGAAGGGGCATATGAACCCCAAAGTTTATAGCAACACTATCAACAATAGCCAAATTATAGAAAGAGCCCAAATGTCCATCAACTGATGAATGGATAAAGAAGATGTTGTATACATACATACATACATACATACATAAACACACTCATACACACATATACACACACACACACAATGGAATATTACTGGGCAATCAAAAAGAATAAAACATTGCTATTTGCAACAATGTAGATGGAACAAAAGTCTATTATGCTCAGCAAATCAGTCAGAGAAAGACAAATAATCACGTGATTTCACTCATACGTGGAATTGAAGAAGCAAAACAGATGAACATAGGGGAGAGGAAGAAAAACTAAAATAAAAACAGAGAGGAAGGAAAACCACAAGAGACTCTTAAATACAGAGAACAAACTGATGGTTGCTGGAGGGGATTGCTGGGGGGGAGATAAGTTAAATGGGTGAAGGGTGTTAAGAAGGGCACTTGTTGGGATAAGCACTGGGTGTTATATGTAAGTGATGAATCAGTGGCTTCTATTCCTGAAACTGATACTACACTGTATGTTAACTAACTTGAATTTAAATACATAAATAACAAATAATCTTAAATGAATATTTCTACAAGAAAGAAGTCAGTCTGAAAAAGTAATATACTATATGATTTCAATTACAGTTTTTTGTCATTATTCAAAGATTCCCTATTTATGAATTCACCAACTTGCTAAAATTTACTTGTAACTCCAAAATCAACAGTTGTGGTAATTCTGCAGTTATTCAAACATATGTGCATATTCAGTAAAAAACTTAGTCACTCGACATGCATGTTCCCAGCTGATGTTGGATGGGGCCACATTCTGCTTTCCTGTTTAGCTCTAATAAGTATCCTGACCACATCCATTTGGTGCCACTTTATTTTTAAAATATATTTTTGTGTTTTTTGTTCACAATTTTACTATTTAAAATGGCCCTCCAATATAGCACTGATGTGCTGTTTGGTATTAAATAAAGACTCTTTATAAACTGAAATGCACAGAACACAAGGTTATGTATAGACTGGGAGACCAAAGTGTTGTGACAAGGGGCTTGCAAGAATCTAACTCTCCTTGTCCCCTAGGCACAGTGGTCCAGTACTCATAAGTCTACTGTCTCCAGTGATTTATAAAGACATTAACTATCATTAATGTTAAGACTTGACTATATATGGAAAAGCAAAACTACAGAGAAAGTAAACAGGGGAGTTCTGGCCGTGTCTGTAGGAGGAAAGGAGAGGGTTAAATAGGTGATGCACAGAGGAAGTTTTAGGGCAGTGAAACTTTCTGTATGATATTGCAATGGTAGATGTATGACACTATGGATTGCCCAAATCCACAGAACTTTGTAGCGTGAAGAGTTAGTCTTAATATGTGCAAATTTAAGGAAAATAATTTCAAGATCAGGAAATTTTAGGAGAGAGTGTGGCAAGAAAATATTAAGTGTATTATAAATATATAAAAGTACCTTGTTGAAAACAAAAAGTACCTTGTTGAACAGTGTAGGTGTAAAAGGTGCTGACCTAAGTGACTTTGGAAATGAGTGAACTCTACAAGATTAAAGGCAGAGGAACTGGACATAAGTACTGTATTCAAACTGATGAAGTCCGCCCAAGGGCTACATGTTTACAATTCTTAGATCATTATTATGTGTATGGGAACTGGCCAAATAAAGAAATGGACCACTGATAATGGGGTCAAGTATCTCAGTCTTGGAGCAGGAAGTAACACACAATAAGTGGAAAATACTAGAAAAATCCAGTAGTAATGGATTAGAGTTGGAGACATCATTGTGAACTCATGTTTAGCTATATTATATTAACATAGATACAGATGGTTACATACAGAAATATTTATGTGCACATGCATGAGTTAATCCACACCTATTGATTCCCTTACCTGTCAGTTAAGAGGACTTAGAAGGACACTTCAGTAGCAGCAAAGGGCATACCTCACATCCACAGGTTGGTTTCTAAAACTTTTCTTCAATAAAAGGTAATAGAGTCCCTTGGAGAAATGGTTGATTTTAGACTTAGGGCAGGAAAAAGAGAGGAGCTTGGAGCTTCCTGTAGTGCCAATAAAGTATGTACTCAAAAAACAAACTTAAGAAATATTAAGAAAATAAACTTAAGAAAACCCCTAATGAATAGAATATGTCCACAAGACACATGAGCTCCT
Source organism: Panthera uncia (assembly GCF_023721935.1). Lineage (NCBI taxonomy): Eukaryota > Metazoa > Chordata > Mammalia > Carnivora > Felidae > Panthera > Panthera uncia. Next base: position 95,953,927 of record NW_026057580.1, read on the forward strand.
AGTGGGCAAGGTTGGAATACACTAAGCAATTGAATCAAAGTGATGTTCATTTAAAACCTAAGCCCTTACTGAGATAAACAACTGAGTTAACAAATGCAGAAAAAAAAAATCTCATGTGAAAATAAATTCCAAATAATTTATGTAAATTCTCTGCCCTTAAGGACATGGAACATAATTCTCCTTTTAACTGTGTGCTATGCAACAGTGAGTTCCTTCCAAAGAATATAGTATGGAAAGGAAGACAGAAAGAGTCATTTGGAGGGGAGGAAGTTAATAGACTCCTCATGATTAATATGACATGAAGCTATGAAATGACACTTTACCTTTGTGGTCTTTCTCCCCAGAACACATCTGCCTTATCCAATAACAGACAAATACTAAGTGAAGGACATCCTCTAAAATACATGACCACTATTACTCAAACCTGTCTAAGTCATCAAAAACAAAGTTGAGTGAAATATTTAAAGTATTGGGGAAAAAGTCCACTAACCTAGAATTATGCAACCTGATAAAATATTCTTCGAAAGTAAAGAAGAAATAGACTTTCTCAGAAAAACAAAAATTGAGGGAATTTGTTGCCAGTGACTTGCCTTATAAGAAATGCTAAAAGAAGTTCTTTAGAGAGAAGAAAAGTAAAAAAGTTAGAAACATGGGTCTACATAAAGACAGGAAAAGCAAACATTATTTTCAATATATTATCTCTTTACTAAAATCTTCAATGGCTGAATTGACCTCAGGATAAAATAAAAACCTATTACCCTTCAAAGCAAAGTTCTCCAAAATCTGGCTTCCCCCAATTTATTCAATAAAATGTATCCCTAATAATGGATTGAGTCTGGCTTTGTTGTTCTCACTACTTTTTAAATAAAACAAAACAAACAAAAAGGAAGAATATCTAAGAGGATATAAAAAAAATAAAATAAACATTTCTATTTTCTTATTTTTAATTGACCTAACAGATAATAGTTTATTCAAAATAATAGTAACAACAATGTATTAAATTAGGTATACTTATGTGGTTGTATGTGTATATAACTATTTATACTTACGTATAAGAAAAATGAATGACAGAAATGATACAAGGAGTAAAGAGATAAGAGGGAAAATTAAGGTTATTTTGTAATTATAAGATACTCATACTACCTGTGAAGCAATATAGTATTATTTGATAGTGGACATAGATTATTTGTAAAAGCATATATACTATGAACTCCAGGACAACCACCAAAAAAAATTAAAAAGAAAAATGTACACTGTATATGTTCAAAAAGGAGAAAAAAAATGGACTCACAAAATATTCACTTAAAATCACCAAAGGGAGAAAAGGAGTGGAAGATAAAAACAGACACAAGAACAAAGGCAGAGAAAACAGTAATGAATATTGTAGGCATTAATTCAGTGTATCAATAATCACTTTGAATTTCAATGGTCTAAATGCACTGATTAAAAGACAGACATTGTCAGCATGGATTAAGAAATAAGGCCCAACTACATATTGTCTACGAGAAGTCCACTTTAAATATAAAGACACAGGTTAAAAGTAAATGAATGAAAATATACCATGCTAACACAAAAAAAGCAGGAATGGCTATAATAGTTTCAAACAAAGCCAACTTCAAAGCAAGAAGGGCATTACATTATTATTAAGGGGGTCAATTCTTCAGGAACAATAGAGTGTCAAATAACATGAAGCAAAAACTAATAGAAATGCAAGGAGAAAAAGATGAATCCACTATCATAGTTGAAGACTTCTAAACCCTCTGTCAGATATAGACAGATCCGGCCGGCAGAAAATCAATCAGTAAGGACATGGTTGAACTCAACACCACCATCAATCAACTGGATATAATTGACTTAGACTATAATATATAGACTACTTCATCCAACAACAGCAGAATACACATTCTTCTCAAGATCACATGGAGCATTCACTAAGAGAGATCACACTCTAGACCCTAAAACACCTTAACAAATTAAAAATAATAGCAATCATTTAGGTTTTCCACTCGAGTGGCTGCAGCTCCAATTGTAAGATCTGGCCTACAGAACAAATGATCATGGAGATCTTCATGGATGCTGAGGCTTCCTCACATATTTATTTTTCAAGTATTAGTGAAAGGTGTATCTTCTGGATCCTCCCAGTGTGGGAGTATGAATAGTTCTTAAATGACAAATCCACTTTAATATTCCCGTCTCTCTAAGCCTCTGAATCTCTTCCTCCATGTTAAACCAAGGGAGAGCTGCCATTTCCAATTCTCTCACCTTTCAGTTCACATTGCAACCAACCAGACTGTTAGAGCCCTTTCTATCTCCATAAGCTGCAACACTAAAGAAGAATTTCTGTTTACTGGGCCCATATCAATAAATTCGGTCTAATCCAACTTTATGTTCCTTTCATCAATATCCCACACCCTTAGTATCCATTTCCATACACATTCCTCAGATTTATGTTTGTATAAATTAGAAAATTCAAGTAGTTCTTTTGGAGTGTGGCAAACCTCAGCTTGTGTCATGCTTTGTTCTTCACCATTAGGGGTCTGCAGGGACCTATGTCTAGTTACAGATCTAGAAGCATAGAGAGGCAGGGGTGGGTCCTGAGAAATATCAGCATTGTGTCACATGGAATTGCCTCTGGAGAGGCCATTATCACTACCTCATGCAATACAAGGTAAATTCCCTCAGCTGATGTGGAAAGGTCCATACCACTGGGGATGAAGAGGCCAGGTCTACTGGGGTGGGAAGACCTCTTCCATTGGCCAAAAAAAAAAAAACAACAAAAACAACCAAAAAAATCCTAATCGGAATTAAGAATCTCAAAGTCCCCTGTTTCATATGAATCTTCCAAAAGTCCCCATCCCAACTCATAGGATCTCATACCTCCCCAAGAAATATCCTCACTTTAACGGCAGACACCTTCTGAGGCTGGGAGCTCAACTTCTGTTGTAATTTAGTCCATTGCAAAATGAACTACTGAGTTTGATTTTCAGACATTTCAGCCCTGTAGCAAGAGGAGACAAGGCTCTTATTTAGGGCACATGTAGAACCTTTTTGTTCATTTATGCAGTGCTTATGCTGGGAAGTAGAATCCTGGAGCACATTTTTTTTCTTTTTCCACTTTGTCCAGTGACATTAGAAGCAACCAAGCAACATAATTATGTTTCTTAGTCTTCAAAAAATGTTTGAAACTATCATATACATGGTCACTTAGCTCTTTTTTTTCTTACAAATGATTGATTAGGAGGATAAAATGTAGATATTTTGCATATATTTAACAGTTCACATCATGGACTATCAGTGTTCTCTTTATTACTGGAACTAGAATCATTCACATCTTTATATCTAACCAGATTACAGAGCCAATCCCAGGACCTCAGAACAATTCAGAAAAATTTTCCTTAAAATTCTGTTTTCTCTAGAACCACTCTTGGTACTAAAACTGCTTAGCCAGGGTTCTCCAAAGAAAAAGAACCAATAAGATATAGATAGATAAACAGAAGATAGGGAGGAAGGAAGGTGGGAAGAAGGGAGGTTCAGGAGGGATGGATGGAGGAAGGAAGAGGGAATTTATTACAGGAATTGGCTTCTCTGGTTATTGAAGCTGAGAAGTCCCATGATTTGTCCCTGTGAGCAGAACTGCTGGTGAAGATTTGAGAATCAAAGCAATGGTATAATTTCCAGGCAGAGTCTTAAAGCCCAAGAACCAGGAACACTAATGTCTGAGTGGAAGAGAAATGGCCACCTCAGCTTAAACAGAGAGAGAAGACTCATCTTCCTTCTGTTTGTTCTATTCAGGAGAACAAGAGAACAAGTTCTTCCTCAAGAGAATGGATGATGCCCACCCACACTGGTGAGGGCTTTCTTCTTTATTCAATCTACCGATTCATATACTGATCTCTTCTAAATACACCTTCACAGACACATCCAAAAAGAGTATTTTACCTGTGACCTAGGTATTTCTTAGCCCAGTCAAGTTGGCACATAAAATTAAACATTGCACCATACCATCCGCCAATGGCACTCCCCATTATTTATCGAAAAAATTAAAAACATGTCCACACAAAACCTGTGCACAGATGCCACAGCAACTTTACTCATAATTGCCAAAACTTGGATGCAACCAAAATGTCCTTCAGTAGGTGAAGAGACAAATAAAATGTGGAATAACCAAACAATGCGATATTATTCAGCACTCAAAAGAATTTAGTTATCAAGTCATGAAAAGACAAGCAGGAAACTTAAATGAATATTATTGAGTAAAAGATGCTTGTCTAAAAAGACTACATAGTGTACAATTTCAATTATATGACATACTGGAAAAAGCAAAACAATGGAGACAGTAAAAAGATCAGGGGTTGCTGAGAGAGGAACAGATGAATAGATGTGGCACAGAAGATTTTTAAGGAAGTGAAACTACTTTATGATACTACAATGGTGGATAGATATGTCATAATTCATTTGTCCAAACCCACAGAATAAACAACACTTCTATATTACATTAGAGTGACGCCTAATGTGAACTATGGACTTTGGGTGATAACAATGCACCACTGTAGGTTCATCAATTGTAACAAATATACAACTCTGGTATATCTAGGGGGATTCTTATGGGGGAGGCTACATGAGTGAGCGGCTGGAGATACAGAGAATCTCTGTACTTTCTGCTGAATTTTACTGTGGACCTAAAACTTTTCTAAAAAGTAAAGCCCATTTAAATAAAAGGTCATGTGAGCCAAATATTTCCAGCATAAACTACAGACAACTGGCTTATCCCTTTGATATGAAGAATCATATTTAATTTATTTTTAAAATAGTTACAAATTGTTCTTTATTGAAAACCAAAATTTTCATTTTGTGTAATTAAGGAGTCTCTTTAATTCAAAAAGAATCTGGTTATTCAATGTTTTTATTATTTTCAAACTCATAATATTATTATAGGGCAAGCCAGCTATTCAAATTTTACTAAACTTCTATATTCATATAATTATATACACTAGTTTATGATAGTTCTATACACTGTAAGAAGAACATTTAGTATAGCTGCTTGAACTCAAGTGATTCTGAGAAATTTTTGGAAATACTAGTAATACTATCTTCCCTTCATTGTTGGTTATTCTTTGTGACAATGTCTCTGTTTTAAACATTATAGGCATATACATTTGTATTAGTTAACTATTGCAGCCTAACAAATTACCCTAAAACCTAATGCCTTAAAATAACAACCTTTATTTCTCACAGCATCTATGGGTCAGAAATTCAGGTTTAAATTTTATTGTTCTTCTTTCTCAGATTCTTCTCCAAGACTGCAACCAAGTTTTGGGGACTTGAGTCTCAAGACTCAACCAGAGAAGAACGTGATTTCAAATCTCACTCATGTGGTTGTTGGCAAGACTCAGTTCCTTGTAGACTGTAAGAGTAATTAAATTCCTCTTTGGTCATTGCTGGATAAAACCTTAGTCCCTTGACATGTTGGCTAAGTAGGATCATAGGGCAGTTTATAATATAGCAGTTTGCTTCACTGTAGTGAGCAAGTTGACAAGATCTAGAGAGTACAGGCAAGATGGGAATAATAGTCTATAGTAGTCTTATCTTAGAATTGATTTCCTCTCACTTTATTCTGTTTTTAAAAGCATATGAGTAGGTTCAGCCTATGCTTATGGAGAGTAGATAACAAAGGGTGTGAATGCCAGGAAGTGGGAATTTTATAAGCTGCCTATACAATGCTTGTTTTCTTCTATCAAACAATAAAATACTACCATATAATATACATTACTATTGGACAAGTGTAAGTTTATTGAGCACCCTATTGTCCCTATGTGAAAAATCAGTTTGCATAGTTAGATGTCAAAATTTTTTGAATAAAGAATGAATCCCTAGGCAATCATTTATTTTCACATTGACTATTAAAGGCAACTGCCATATGTCATCACCTAAACTGAAAAGGTCATATTTCATACAAAAATAAATGTATTTGGAAACTTTTCCTTATAAGCTGTAGAGTGACACTTAAAATATTTAAGAAGGGAAATGTAGTCCTAAGAGGAACTGATTCACTCGAGCAGACAATATATCTCTTTCATGAAGCTTTCATTAATTTCCTATCTCGGTTAACAGTGTAGTCAAATTGGAGAACCCTAAGTAGAAGCCGCAATCCCTAGAGGTCTCTACTAATTGTGATCCTAAGGCAAATCGTTAAGGCAAACCTCCCTTAATTAGATATATTTCCCAAGTTGGAGGCAGAATACTCAACAACTCTCACGACTGTGGTAAGGATCTTAGCATTGATTTCTTTCTCTTCCACACTCAGTCAATGAAGTAGGACTCCAGTTCAATCAGATGCATTTATTTCTCAATATTGTTAAGTATTCTAAGTAGCAGGCATGAGTTATCTTGAACTTTCCATCAAGAACTATAATTTTCAAAATACACTAATATTTTCATTGATTGGTATAACCCTAATTGTTTTCCTGTACCCAAGCAAGACTCTCTGTCATTCCATTTAAATATAGAGTTAAGCCCAGTACATTTCTTTTATTTTACGGCACTGCAGTAAGGACAAAGAAAAGTATGTGCACATATTTTTAAAACGATACTTCTATTAAAAGGGACTATTTTATGCAATCACCTAATTGGGCGGGTGAAATAACTCAATATTGGAGAACAGTTTACCAAAATGCCTCACGATTCAATCTCATATGTTAGGTGCTGAACTAGAGCCAAATTCACACTGCTCTGCAGTCAGTACATATAAGCAGAAGGATAGTCACTCTTCTGAGATGACAGACTAAATGCCAAATAAACCAGACAAGCAACACAGCTAGCTGAATGCAATATCCTCCTACCTTTGTGAAGATGCAATAGCTTTTTAATATATGTTTTTCCTAGAGAAACACTAGATTTATTCTCAACATTTAATCCAATTATTTATTTTTTCTCCTAAATCTAGTAGATGTCTTCCTATCTATCCTATACAAATACATTGCTTGTAATCAATCCTATGCTTGTTTACTGTTGGTTAACGTGTTTCTCTACCACATTCTAATGTTCCCTTCCGGGTGGATGAAGTCCATCGTTATTCCAATTCTTTCCATTTTTTTATCCTTTAAGCTTACTTGAAAAGGAGTAACTCAATCTAACGGATGAGTTTTAAAGGAGAAGCTTGGTTCAATTATCTCAGGCTTCTCTCTCCACTGCTTCTTGAGAATGAACTTCCCATAGAGAAAGCACATTCTGCTGAGATCCTGACACTATCTTCTACAGGACAGGCCACCACATCGGAAAGCCTGCAGAGATCCAGCACTATTATAGGTTTTAAGTCTCTTTAATTCTTGGATTCACTATTAACAAGAAGGCCAATTTCCTGCAGATTCAGCACATTATTTAGCATCAGCTTACCAGTAATAAAGATTATGTTACATCCTCTGCTGACTTAAAGTTCTTGTTTTGTGTCTTGTTCATTAGCAGCTCAAATGGAGAAAATATGGTATTATGTATTAGACCCATTTAAACAACAATAATTCCTGTAAAGAGTTACTTTTCATTATATTTTTGTAAGTTGTTATTGCCATCATATTGTAAATTATTAAATTATTTTCTGTCATCACAAACTTGATAAAATTCTTGACAGTTTACCAACTGATATCATTTTTGCGCTATACAAATACCACATGAACTTGAGCATATATTGATTTACTTCTAATATTTATATCTTGGTTTTCTATTTTATTGAATTGATACCAACTTCTAATGATAAAAGATAAATGCCATTCTTCTACTGAACTTAATAGGAATGCTTCTAGAGTTTATTACTCAGTATGATCCGTAGCTTATTTTTGGTTTGAGACAATTTTTTTAATGTTAAGAATATATTCTCCTGGGGTGCCTGGGTGGCTCAGTCGGTTGAGAGGTTGAGCGTCCAACTTCAGCTCAGGTCATGATTTTGCGGTCTGTGAGTTTGAGCCCCGCATCGGGCTCTTGTGCTGACAGCTCAGAGCCTGGAGCCTGCTTCGGATTCTGTGTCTCCCTCTTCTCTGTCCCTCCCCCACTCACACTCCATCACTCTTTGTGTCTCAAAAATGAATAAATGTTAAAAAAAAAATTTTAATGTAATTATACATATATATGATTAATTGATTAGTTAAAATATTCACACTTTAACATTTCATTTTTAGTGAACCATCATGGAAATTTTAGTGTAACTATATATATATATATAGACATACATATATTTTATTTTTTGACAGAGAAAGAGCATGAGTGGAGGACAGGGGCAGAGGAAGAGAAGGAGAGAATATCAAGCAGGCTCCATGCCAAGCAGAGACTGATGCAGGGCTGAATCTCACGACCATGAGATCATGAACTGAGCCAAAATCAAGAGTCAGACATTTAACTGACTGAGCCACCCAGGTGCCCCTTAAAAACTGATATTCAGGACTACCACTCAGTGTATATTTTAAAACAGAAGCCTCGGGGCGCCTGGGTGGCGCAGTCGGTTAAGCGTCCGACTTCAGCCAGGTCACGATCTCGCGGTCTGTGAGTTCGAGCCCCGCGTCAGGCTCTGGGCTGATGGCTCGGAGCCTGGAGCCTGTTTCTGATTCTGTGTCTCCCTCTCTCTCTGCCCCTCCCCCGTTCATGCTCTGTCTCTCTCTGTCCCAAAAATAAATAAAAAACGTTGAAAAAAAAATTTAATAAAAAAAAAAAATAAAAAATAAAACAGAAGCCTGAAAACCCTTGAATTTGACATTCATTTCTACAAAATGTGTAACAACATACATGAAACAAAATGCACAAAATGTTTAATTGTGGTTATACTGGATGGTTGCAAGGAAGACATTTCATCCCTATAGACATTAAAAATAAAGTATCATATTAATAGTTTGTAATTATGTTTTATGTGTTTTAATATTTTCAAAGGTAATATATAAATAACATTATTTTTTATTTGACAAAACAAAAACAACTAAACTGGATAACTTATTTTTGCAGCATCGTGCGTGCATTATTGTTATTTATCAAAATCAAGTTTCACAGTAGGCAGTTTTAATTCTGTTTTCAGAGAATACAGAGAAAAAATATGGTGGAGCAGAGATCAAACTGTGGGCTCTGATTCCAGAGTTTGTGCCTTTTTTTTTTAATAACATACTTATTCTCATGTATTGCATTGATTCTTTTTCACTCAGGAGAGATGTGATCTCACGTTATGTCATCTGTCTTACTTTCTGATTCTCTGAACTGGCATACAAATGTGAAGCATTTACTATAACTGGCTTGCCATCATTGCCTACAGTTGTTTATTAATGAGTAATAAAAACATTTCTTTGATAATAGTGACTGCTACCATCCACCCCTGTCCCATTTCTTTCCCTCCTTTTTCTGCATGTTAGAAACACGTGACCTGAAGTCGGCCGCTCAACCCACTGAGCCACCCAATCACCCCAGTTCAATGTATTTTTTTTTAAATTTCCCTTGAGATTTCCTCTTTGCCTATGCATTGTCTATAAGTGTCTTTTTCACATATTTGGAGATTTTCTGAAAATCTTTCAGTTTTTGATTTATAGTTTAATTCCATTGTGGTAAAAGAACAAGTCTGCATGATTCAAATTCTTTAAATTTGTTGAAGAAATTTGTTGTTTTTGAAAAATTTTGCTTTATGGTTCAGAATATGATCTATATTCATATGTGTTCTCATTATTCTCTTTTTCATTTTACTAGTCTATTTTCTAACCTTTTCTATGGGTTAATTCACCATATTTTACCTTTACCATTGCTTTTGAATTACATTACATATGCTTGATTTATCACAGCCTTCTACTATAGACATTTTACCAGTTCACGTGATGTATAAAATGTTCTCTCTCTTTACAGGCTTTACCCATTCCCATTTATAAAAGAATTATTTAAATTCCCCATACATTTCCTCCAAATGAATATGGTCTCTATATATTTAGAACCACATGAGATATTTTGATTTTTGCTTCAACTGCCAAATAAAATTTTAAAAACTCAAGAAGTAAAGGAAACCTACTGTATGTACTCATATTTTTATTTACTATGTCATTCAGATAGTGTGCTTTCTATTGTTATACTATCAAGTTCACTCATTCTTTTCCCCTGTCCATTCTGCTTTTGAGACCATTCACTGACTTTTTAAAAATTTAACTTATTTAATTTTTCCAGTTCTAAAATCCCCATTTTATTCTTCTATTGTCTGTTTCTTTGCTGAGACTGTTTTGAATTTATTTAAAAGATGTTTAGAATTTTAACTGAAGCATTCTTATGATAGCTGCTGTTGAAATCCTTCTGAGAGACTTCTAATATCTGTTTATCTCAATGTCAGAATCTGTTGTCTTTTCTCATTAATTTGAGATATTTCTGGTTCTTAGAATAAGGAGTGATCTTTGAGTGAAACACACATTTTAAGTCATCTGTTGTAAGTGATTGTTATTTAAATCTTGTGCCTTAGTGGCTTTTCTCTGACACTGTTCCCACTGGGGGAGGGTGCTGCACTTAGTTACTGCCAAGTGGGGGACTGAGTCCAGGTTCTCCCTTTGGACTTTGTTGATAGTGGCCTCATTATTACTCCTAGACTGGGGATCAGGATACAGGTTCTTCACTGGGCCTTCACTGCTACCGACCAACTTGGCTGTTTGAGTTTTTACTGTTCCTCACGCGGTCTCCATTAATACCCCATAGGAGAAGGGTGGCCTCACTGCTGCCATCCTTAACTCTCCGCTGGACCTCCTCTGATGCCTACTCAGGGAGGAGAGTGAGGAGTGTCTCCCCACCTTTTAGGCTGAGGTGGAAGCCCAGGCTCCCCATATAGCCTCTACCTTGACACTATAGGAGAGTCCTTATAACCATCCAGAGGCGATCAGTGTTCTTGATCTCAACTCTTCCTTCTCTGACAATACTCTGGAACTGGCTATAGCCTAGTGAGGGTGGAAGTTGAAGCTCTCTACTCAGTTTCCTGGGTGAGGGGATTGCCATCTTCATTTCAAATTTACTGGAGTAGAAGTCATTTTTTTGAAGATTTGTGTTTCCCAGGCTGCCTCTTTCTTGGTCCTTTGGCTAAAGAGAATAGGCTTTTCCCTTTTCTTTTCTTTTCTTTTTTTTTTCTTTCTTCTTCTTCTCCTTCCCTTTCTTCTTCTCTTCAATTGCTAACATTTCTAGGTCACGGACTTCTCCAGTAACTGCTGTGGGATACATGGAAAAAAAAAAAAAAACAAAAGGAAAGAAAATCCAGGGAACTCATCCCCAGGTTATTCTTCAGATCCTGAAATCCTACTTGGTTTTTTTCTTCTTTTTACCTTTCAGATTGTTCTTATGTTTGTTTTATATGTAATTATCAGGCATTTCAGCAGTACATAGCAGAAGGAGAAGGGAAAGATATCTACTTAATATTCCCAGAAGTAGAGTCTTTTAAGTGTTTTTTTTTCTCTTTGTCTTCATAATAACTACTATTCAGTGGCCACTTTAAAATAGTGATGGAGAAATAATTTCTTTTAAAATTACATTTTCATGTAATGTATGCCTCATTTTCCCCATTCTAAGATATTGCATATAATATCAACATATTTAGTCTCCAACTATGCTGTGAATCTAATTTAGAAAAAAAGAAAGATGCCTTTCTCTCTTGGAGCTAATGAACACCTTATACTTACTATAAAAATACTTTTCAAAACTAAAAAAAACAATAGACATATTGTTTTAGACACAAAATATGTCAGTAGGTACTCAAGAATTTAGCACTAGGCTCTGAGTTGCCAGTGGAATCCATATTTTAAATAACTGTTGAAGAAGCCATAAGATTTAATGTACGCTATAAGTTGATTTTTTATATAAGAACCTAGCAATTGATTAACATGATTATTCTATTTACATTTAAAGTCCACATTTACTTCGAATTCTCTTAATCTGTACTTAACTACTGTCTACAATATTCCTTTCTAAATACCAAAGAAGTATGAAGAGTTCCACATCTCACCTTTTAAAAATCTTTGATTCAAGGTTCTTTCACGTTTTTTACCAGCATTCTTTCGTTGACTGTTTATACAATCAGATTCATAAATGTTTAGTTTTTGTCTTTATCATAGATACTGTATTTCATAATTCCCGGTTACTTTTTCTCACATCTGTCCTTTGGTAACTACATGGCACTGTGACCAAATACCATATCATCATTATTTATGGAAAGGCCATGCTTTCCCCCAATGAATACTTGGGCATCTTGTCAAAAATCAACTGGCCTATATGTGTCAGTTTTGTTCTATTTCATTGAACTTTATTATATTTATACTTTATTATACTTTATTATATTTATTACTATTATTTCATAATAAATCTGATAAGTCCATCAACTTAGTTCTTTTCTCAATTTACTTTGACATGTAGGTGATTAGTATTTTCAAATATATTTATAATTAACTTGTCAATTTCTACAAAAAAAAAATCCACTGAGATTTTGCAATTAGCACTAAATCTATAAATATGAGAATAGTATAATAATAGTGAACCTTCCAATACATGAATATAGTGTAATTCTGCATTTATTTAGCTTTGCTTTAGCTTTGATTTTGTTTTTGTAATTTTCAGAGTACAGGTCTTTCATACATTTTACCAAATTTATTTCTAATTATTTTGATACTTTTGATGCTACTATAAATGAAATTGTTTTTACTTAATTTTATTTTCTAATTATTCATGTTTAGAGTTTAGATATATAATTAGTTTTTATATCATAACTTCAAATTTTCCAACTTTGCTAAAGTCATTTTTTAAATTCTGATATCTTTTTATAAATTCAAAATTTTCTACCTTCAAAATCTCATTGCCTATAAATCTTCCTCTTTAATCTTCAGAGTTTTGTTTGTTTGTTTTGTTGTTTTACTCCAATAACTGGAAACTCTAGTAAAAATTCTTGCCTTGTTCCTGATATTCTTGGGAAACATTCAATCTTTAATAATTATAAATGAGTTTGCTGTGTTTCCCAGATGCCATTTTATAAGTTAAGGACATTCTCTTCTATTACTGGTTTTCTGAGAGTTTACCATGAATAGGTGTAGAATTTTAAGGACAGAATTGAGCAGGTAGTCCTAATTCTAGTGTGACAGCACTGTGTTGTTTTCCTTCTACCAGTTCAATCTTTGTGTTTCCTTTCTCCCACAGCAAAACCAGTTTCTCAAGAGCATCAACATATTTACCCATTTCTTTGATCTTACAAAAAAAAACTGACAATAAATACAAAAAAAATGCAACTATTACACATGTAGTATGAACAACAGCAGACTCACTAAACAATGGCCAAACTTTCTTTGTAGTTCTGTATCCAATTGATGGTGTATAGTCAGGGAATCAAGTTGAAAATTTCCTTGGTTTAATTCTATGTTTCTTCTCTGAGGAAAAACTATCAATTTGATACAGTTAATTTAATATAACTTATTTTTATATACCCTTTGGTGTGTGACCAAATCAATACAAAGTCATTCTAATAATTCAAAGTTTAGTGTTAAAGATACATATTTGTCTGTTAACTCTTTGTCAAATTATTTTCTAATTGTCAGTAATGGAGAATCTATGACACCCTAAAAACGTCCTATCTCTTTCTGTGGATAAATACAAATATCTTTTGTTACAAATTCAAGGTGGCTGATTATTCTGGGTGGGTGTACCATTAAGAGTGGCATCTAGTTTTACGCTTGAAGAAAAAATGCTGGGTTTGTTTGTTTGTTTGTTTGTTTCCTATTGAAGAAGGTAAGCAAGCTAGTCCTAGTTTAAACCACATATATTTGAATTTGTATCTCTAGGATTAGATTTCCCTGACTAGGGCTGGAATAGACTTATTGATGTGGACATAATCAAAAAGATCCATTTTTGTTGCACAAATATCATATTCATATGTGTCTTTTGGATACTATGTAGTTCTACAAATAGCTCTGCGTTCTGTGGAGTTTTATAAATGCCAGAAAGTATCATTATGGTATTCCTGGTTTCCAAATGCATAAACAAACTTGTACCCAGATGCAGCAACATTAAATGCTATTAACAAAGTTCTCTCTAATCTAAAAGGATAGTGGCAAATGTGTTTCTGAAGAGAATGGCTGGTTTTTAATCTGTAGTGGAAATAAATCTCTCACTAAAATTCGAGGATACATTATCATGCTACTGTGTAGGGAGCAATGAAAGTAGATGAGTTGGCAATCAAATTTCATGCTTCAGGGCTTGAACTGTTTTTATAGGGGTTATAATGGGATCTTTTGAAATAAGTGAAGGAATTTTTCTTGCCTTAAAAAGTCTAGAGTTATCTATGTAGATCATGGTCCAATCTGGAGTTTAAAATGTACAGTTAACTATTCAAAAAGAGAATTTGACAAAGTTAATCTGACTCTTAGTTTCCCTCAAGTGACAGAAAAGCATGATATGAAACCTTTTTGGACACAAAAGGATTCCATGAAATTATTCAACTGGCATTATTCCTCATCTCAGAGGGAACTGACATCTCACTCTTCCCTGTACTTGTAACCAAAAGAAACATCTTTATTCACACAATAAGGCTCACCTTCTGCTCTCCAGCTGCATAGATCACAGATGTATATAGAAGAATCCATAGAGAGCAAGATGGAAAAAAAGAAGGTAGTAAAGAACTTGACACCTATGTACCAAGTATCAGTGTTGGTTCTGTCCCATGAATGGCTAACTTTCTTTCCCTTAAGAAAAATATACACATTTTCTTATAGATTCATGGTCTCTTTAAATCACTTCTTATGTGGAAATAAATAACGATCTTATAAAAATAAATTCTTGATTTATTTGCTCTATATGTCTGCTATAATTTACGGTAACCATGTTATATATTCAATAATCTCATGAAATCTCATGATCTCATGAGATGAATAATCTCATGAAATTACCTTACAAGATAACTGTGTGTTTTACTGCACTCTGATATCTAAACACCCAAAGTGTCTTTATCCAAATAATATAAATAATAACAATCTTTTATTTTTAAGAGACTAAGATTATTTGAAAGAAAAAGACTTTTCAGGAGGTATCCAGCAATTAAAATATATTTGTAAGAGGAATCTTTTTGTAGAGCAGGTATTTAATATTCAATATATATTTCTTAGTAATAATTAAAAATTTTGATCAAGTTAGCTTGTACTCTACAGTAGCATGTTAATTTTCACATTAGAGAAACTGAGAAGTAATAATCAGTAAGCTATTTACTCATGGTCACATTAATGTAGTAATACATGCTCCTTCCCAGTATACCAAAATTGAAATTGTTCACCAAAGCTTAACACACAATTCATCAACATTAGAAAGTTATCTG
This sequence comes from Panthera uncia, assembly GCF_023721935.1. NCBI lineage: Eukaryota > Metazoa > Chordata > Mammalia > Carnivora > Felidae > Panthera > Panthera uncia. Next base: position 95,969,252 of record NW_026057580.1, read on the forward strand.
GCCATAGTAAGAAAGAGTTCAAATCCAAGGTAAATCATCCATACATCATTTTGTTCTTTTCTGATTAAAATATTGTAATATGCCTACAAGGCTGTTCAAAGAGAACAGACTCTATTTCAAGAACTTTCTAGTGTAAATCACATAGATACTGAGTTCATAAGTCTTGTACCTTAAAAGTCATGTCTTAGTTCTGATAAATACATTTAACAGAAAATAAAACTAAAATAAGTTTATTGTTAAAAATTATAAGCATAAAAAATTAATTTGTCTTGCTAAATTAAAGAAATGTTACTTGTGTTAAATTCCTGTACTAATCAGGAAAAAGTGTTTTCTATTGTAAATTTAATGGTAATGGAGATAGCTATCAATTATGCTTACTTTTTTTTAATTAGTGATGCTTTTTATCTCTACCATAGAATTGCATGTATTAAAAAATACACTTAAATTTGTGATTAATTGTTTTATATATTTAGGTGCTTCCGAATTCGGTGCATAGACATTTATAATGCTGAAAACTATAGAAAGCTTATGAAGGAAATTGAAGAAGATACAAAGAAATGGAAAAACATTCCTTGCTCATGGATTGGAAGAATAAATACTGTTAAAATGTCAATACTACCAAAAGCAATCTACACATTCAGTGCAATCCCAATCAAAATTGCACCAACATTCTTCTCGAAGCTAGAACATGCAATCCTAAAATTCATATGAAACCACAAAAGGCCCCGAATAGCCACAGTAATTTTGAAGAAGAAAACCACAGCAGGAGGCATCACAATCCCAGACTTTAGCCTCAACTACAAAGCTGTCATCATCAAGACAGCATGGTATTGGCACAAAAACAGACACATCGACCAATGGAATAGAATAGAAACCCCAGAACTAGACGCACAAAAGTATGGCCAACTCATCTTTGACAAAGCAGGAAAGAATATCCAGTGGAAAAAAGTGTCTTTAACAAATGGTGCTGGGAGAACTGGACAGCAACATGCAGAAGAATGAAACTAGACCACTTTCTCATACCATTCACAAAAGTAAACTCAAAATGGATAAAGGACCTGAATGTGACACAGAAACCATCAAAACCCTAGAGGAGAAAGCATGAAAAAAACTCTCTGACCTCAGCCACAGCAATTTCTTACTTGACACATCTCCAAAGGCAAGGGACTTAAAAGCAAAAATGAATTATTGGGACCTCATGAAGATAAAAAGCTTCTGCACTGCAAAGGAAACAACCAACAAAACTAAAAGGCAACCAATGGAATGGGAAAAGATATTTACAAATGACATATCAGATAAAGGGCTAGTATCCAAAACCTATAAAGAGCCCACCAAACTCCACACCCGAAAAACAAATAATCCAGTGAAGAAGTGGGCAGAAGACATGAATAGGCACTTCTCTAAAGAAGACATCCAGGTGGCCAACAGGCACATGAAAAGATGCTCAATGCCACTCCTCATCAGGGAAATACAAATCAAAACCACACTGAGATACCACCTCACACTGGTCAGAGTGGCTAAAATGAACAAATCAGGAGACTAGATGCTGGAGAGGATGTGAAGAAATGGGAACTCTCTTGCACTGTTGGTGGGAATGCAAACTGGTGCAGCCACTCTGGAAAATAGTGTGGAGGTTCCTCAAAAAATTAAAAATAGATCTACCCTATGACCCAGCAATAGCACTTCTAGGAATTTACCCAAGGGATACAGGAGTGCTGATGCGTAGGGGTACTTGTACCCCAATGTTTATAGCAGCACTTTCAACAACAGCCAAATTATGGAAAGAGCCTAAATGTCCATCAACTGATGAATGGATAAAGAAGATGTGGTTTATTTATACAATAGAATACTACTTGGCAACGCGAAAGAATGAAATCTGGCCATTTGTAGCAACGTGGATGGAACTGAAGAGTATTATGCTAAGTGAAATAAGTCAGGCAGAGAAAGACAGATACCATATGTTTTTACTCATATGTGGATCCTGAGAAATTTAACAGAAGACTAGGGGGGAGGGGAATGGAGGAAAAAAAAAATACACAGAGGGAAGGAAGCAAACCATAAGAGACTCTTAAATACAAAGAATAATATGAGGGCTGATGGGTGGTGGGAGGGAGGGAAGGGTGGGTGATGGGTATTGAAGAGGGCACCTGTTAGGATGAGCACTGGGTGTTGTATGGAAACCAATTTGACAATAAAGTGTATACACACACACACACACACACACACACACACACACACACTTAAATCTATACTTTTTATAAAAAAAAAAAAAGTCTGTCCAAAAGTTATTTATCAATACTTTGAAAAAACTGTCATTCTGTATAATCCTCACTATGAGGTGCCACATTTTATCAGGTGTGTGTGTTTTGTATTGTTTTGTTTTTTAAGATAGAAGCCCACGCATAACTTGACATGATTTTAGCATCTACTCTTGACATGTGCAAATGGTAAGATAAAAATGTCCTATCATATTGTCTGGAAAAGGTTGCTGACATTTTATTTTTCCTGTTCTCTTTTTTCTTTCTTCTCCTCTTCTTCCTCATTCACCTTCTTTAAACATACTAATACCTGGATATTGATAAGATAAATATTTCTAAGCAAATGATGGACTTGCATATATCCTTGGATTCTTTTCCAAAGGATAATTATTGCTTACCTATTTTTCCATTAAACATGATATTCCCTGAATTGACATTAAAAGTCATTCACAAAGCACACAAATATAAAAAAGGTACACAATTCTATGTAGAGATGACAATTCAGTCTTGGTAAGTTGTATGTTACTCTACAGTAAGCGTAAGAAAATAGTCACTGGAAATATTTGTGCACCCAAATAGAATTGTCTCTGTTTTGTGTGGTCCCAGGGGACTTGTGAATGCATAGTCCCATGAGTTCTCAGAATTTGGTGATTTGGAAAACAATCCCTGGGTAGTAACCGTAATAGGGTGCTAGATATGTGGACAAGCTCCTAAACGGGAAAGCTACAGACTTGGTTTCAATGTTGGAATGAGTCAGGTGGAGATGGCAGGGAACCTGCCTACCAGCTCTTTGACGCCCTCAGGGAGATCCTAGTCAGCTCCACAAGAGGGCTTATAAGAAGCAGGAACTTCAAGCAGAAGCTGGGGAAATATACAGGAAAATTACTTCCAGGGAGAAAGAGGGAAGAGGGCATTTTTGCCACCAAGCCGGGGATAGGTGGTAGAATAAATACATGTGTTCCAGATTGGTGACCATAATGCAGTGAAATCCGTAGTAGTGCAGTGGTATCACATTGTTTTAATTTTATCTGATGAAATATGTGGCACATCTTCTCAAATGCTCATTTATTTTTAAAAAAAAATTTTAATGTTTATTTATTTCTGAGAGACAGAGACAGAGTACGAGCAGGGAAAGGGCAGAGAGAGAGGGAGACATAGAATCTGAAACAGGCTTCAGGCTCCAAGCTGTCAGCACATAGCCCCACATAGGGCTCAAACTCATGAACTGCTGGATCATGACCTGTGCCGAAGTCAGATGCTTAACCAACTGTGTCACCCAGGCGCACCTCAAATGCTCATTTAAATCTTAGTATCTTCTTTGGTGAGTTATCTGTTAAGGCCTTTAGTCCATTTTTATTTGGGTGATTTGTTTTTTTATTAAGTTTTAAGCATTCTTTGTATATTTTGGATAACAGTTCTTTTTCACGTGTATCTTTTACAAATATTTTCTCTAGGTCAGTGGCTTGTTTTCTTATTCTCTTGATAATATCTTTTAAGTGGCAGAAGTTTTTAATTTTAATGAAGTTTTTTTATTTCTTTCATGGGCCAGGTTTTTGGTATTGTATCTAAAAAGGCAACATCATACCAAAGATCATCTAGATTTTTCTCCTATGATATCTTCTAATAGTTTTTAATTTTTTAAATATTTATTTATTTTTGAAAGAGAGAGAGCATGAGCCGAGAAGGGGCAGAGAGAGGGAGACAGAATCTGAAGCAGGCTCCAGGCTCTGAGCTGTCACCACAGAGCCCGATGAGGGACTCGAACCCATGAACCGTGAGATCATGACCTGAGCCAAAGTCCAGTACTTAACCAAATGAGCCATCTAGGCGCCCCTCTTCTAAGAGTTTTTAAAATTTTGTGTTTGACATTTAGGTCTTTGATCTACTTGGGGTTGGAGTTAATTTTTGTGAACAGTGGAAGGTTTACATATATATATATATATATATATATATATATATATATATATATATACACACACATATATATATATATACATATGTATGTATTTTTGCATGTGAATGTCCAGTTGTTTTAGCACCATTTGTTGACAAAGTACCTTTGCTCATCTATCAAAGATCAAATGACTATATTTATAGAGGTCTATTTCTGGGCTCTCTATTCTGTTGCAAAGTCCATTTTTTTCTTTGATTGTGCAAATACCATACACTCTTAATTATTATAGCTATAGTAAGTCTTGAGATTGGGTATTATCAGTCCTCCAAGCTGGTTCTCTTCAATATTATGTTGCCTATTGTGGGTATCTTGCCTGATATAAATTTTAGAATTAGTTTTTTCCTTATCCAAAATATTAACATATTGGAATTTTTATTGGTATTGAATTAAATTTATAGAACAAGAATTGACATTGACAATAATATATCTTCCTTATCCATGAACATTGAATATCTCTCCATTTATTTTTAATTTGATTTGGTTCATTTGTAATTTTCTTCATATAAATTTGTATATATTTTGAAAGATTAATCCCTAAGTATTTCATTTTTTTGAGTGCCAATATAAATGGTAATGTGCTTTTAGTTTCAAATTCCTCTTCATTTTTGTTGTTCATATAGGAAAATAACTGGTTTGTATTCTAACCTTGTTTTCTGCAATCTTGCTATTACTCATTAGTTTTAGGAGTTTTGGGGTTTTTCTCTGATTTTTCAGATTTTCTATGTAAATAATTTTGTCATCTGCAAACAAAGCAATCTTATGTGTTCTTTCAAAACTGTGTGACTTTTACTTACTTGTCTTGCCTTACTGCATTAGTAAGGACTCCCAGAACAATGTTAAAAGGAGTGGTAAAGGGGTACATCCTTTCCTTGTACCTGATCTTAGTGGAAAAGTTTTGAGGTTTTCACTGTTAAATATGATGTTAACTGCAGGAATTTTGTAGATAATCTCTATCAATTTAGAGTGTGTGTTCCCCTCGATTCCAAGTTTACGGAGAGCTTTTATTAGGAATGGCTGTTGAATTTTTTGTCAAATGCTTTTTCTGTATCTATTGCTATAATCATATTATATTTTTAATTTTTAATTCTATTGGTATAATAAATCACTTCAATTGACTTTCCAATATTGAACATACGTGGGATAAATCTCACTTTAATATATAATATATTTAATTATATATAATTCTTTTATGCACTATTGGATTAAATCTGCTTATATTTTTTGAGAACTTTCAGAAAGTATAGCAAGGCCAAAAGCTGTAGGACAGGCTGGCAAGATGAAAACATAGATTGAAATAAATACTGCAGTATTGGGGTAGAATTTCTTCTTCTCTGGGATATCTTAGTTTTCACTCTTAAGGTGTACAGCTGATTGGATGAGGCCCATCCACACTATCAACAGTAGTCTCTATTACTTCAAGTCAACTGATTTTACGTGTTCATGGTACCTACAAAATACCTTCACATTAATACCTAGTAGATTAGTGTGTTTGACTGAATAACTGGTTACTATCATCTAGTCAAGTTAATACATTAAACTAACCATTATTGTCCACTATTGCAGTCTTATTCTCTGACCCCTATGAAATTTCTGGACGATTTTCTGTTTGATTTCTTGCCCCAACAAGTACCTTATCATTAGGTGACCTGCAATGTCCACATTCCCTGACTGTCCTCCACTGAAATCACTACGGTTTCCATCAGTGCTCCCAGACGTGATCTTTCCCAAGCTCCCACCAAATCGAATCAGTTCCTCTGTGAGGGCAGGTCCTCACAGCCTGAACTGCCCTGACAGAAGAACTGCACAAAGGAGCTGGGTGCAGGGAGAACATGTGTGCATCCCAATCTGCAGAATCCCATTGCTCTTACCAAAGGTCTCTTGGAAAAATGTGTCTCAATTTTCCACAACTTAAACATGAGTAGTCAGACAAGGATGACAAGAAAGTTGAGGAAGCCATCTAATAGAAGAAAGGGCTTAAAACAAGTAGATTAAAAATATCTTGGAGAAAGCAGAAGCTATGTAAGAAAAAAAAAATTAAAAGAAGACTAGCATTTCCAGAAAATCATAAAAGTATAATAAGTAAGCATTCAGGGAACAAATAAAACACACCTATTTTAAATTAAATTTAGAGGTAAAAATGAAAAGCTAATAGGAACTGTGGAAGATAAAGTTAGAAAATTCCCATAGAAAGATAGCAAAAAACAGAGAATATAAAGCAGGAAATGACAGTTAGGAAAATTACATAATTAGTCAATTAAAAAAGGTAGAAATTAGAGCACAAAAAATTAAGAAGGAAAAATAATAATAATAAATAATAATTCAACATCTGTTTTTTGCTCAGAAACACGGAATGCTGGAAAGACATTTGCTTATAAACTAACAACAAGAACAAAACTGGACAGGCTGCAAAGAAACACCTTCTATTTAATCCTTCAGAAAACTTAGTGCTTAGGGGAACCAACTTGAAATGGGGAAGTGGGCTAGAGAGGCACCAGAAGGGGAAAAATAGGCATTCACTTACTTAGAACAAATGCTAATGAATGACATATAAACCAAAGTGTAAGTTCAATTCGAAATTATTGATGAATTGCTAAGAGCCAAGGATGAACTAATGTGAAACTGTAAAGACACCAGGAAAGACAGATTTAGCAGGGTCCCCATACTCTATGTGCAAAAGTGGGGCTTGTCAAATATGAATTTCATTGTAGTGTGATCTGCATGGGCCATTTCATTGGGCATTGTCTGACGTCACTGTTTACAGGTTTAAGCTCTTGGTGTATCAAGCTCTTTATAAAATCAAAAGCAGGAAAAAAGTTGACAGATTAAACTGAAACACTAGTGCAAGGACATGTGCATAAAAAACATATAAAAAATTGTCTCTTGGACTTGCATTTCTCTAATCCTCAGTATTTTAATATCAAATAAAAGTGTTTATCTAGGTTAGTGGTCCCCAAACTTTTTATTTAAAGTTCTCCAATCTATGTAGCAGAGTAAACAGTACCAGGAATGGTAAAACTTTACCTGGAAGTAGACCACTCCAAAGTGAGTAGTAAAGCAAATTTTATACTTATTTCGTACTCTATCGATATTGGTTGTAATCTGAAATTACATTATTTCCATATTTTTCTAATGTAATTGTTTTTCTATGATGCTATGTCATGTCATTGCATTGTTTCTAGCTGTTGATATTCTAAAACATAAAATCCAGTGCAAGTACTCGCTTCAGAGTTGATAGCAATTCATATGAGACAGTTGAAACACTGACTGAATTCACTGAACTGACCTCCTGAGCTTGTGTTTTTAGTCTATATAGAACTTTGAGAATTTTGATACGGTGATTCTGTTTCTTCTATAATGACAGACATTCTGTAGCAATTTATCATTAGAGGAAGAGAGAAGGCAAAAGAGAGAGAGAAAGAGAGAGAGGAATATTACCAAAAATTGCTCACAAGCATGAAAATCAAAATGTCATTGATAAATCGTTTAAAGTTAGATCAACAAGAGATGCAATAAACTTGTGTTTTTAAGAAAATGCTTTGTTGTAAAACAATGGCCTAATTGTTTAATAATTATCATGGGCATGTGGGAATGAAGGTCAGACAAGATTCTAACTGCCTGGATATCAGATTTCATTTGATGTTTGTCTGCCAAAGCTTTTTCTAATCTCTAGAGAACACTGAAACCTACATTGGAGACATTTGTTAGAGTGACCACACTTCATTGAAATAGGAGAACCAAATTCCTGAAATTTCAATGGTCAATAATGTGTTCCTTCAGGCAGTAATTTCAAACTGTAATTTCAAATCGTATTTATAAAATCATAAAGAATACTAAAATGAAAGGAAATAAATAATAAATGCATGCAATACACTTTTGCTTTTTGAGTAACATGGTTGATAATTTCCAAACCTTAGACATTTTTCCTTTAGAACACAGTGGTTTGTTTAGTCCCTTTACCCCCTGCTATTTCACCTTCCTTTTACACACACACACACACACACACACACACACACACACACACACTGTGGTTAATCATTGTATAAGAATCTGTAGGACAAGAAATAATTTTTCTCCCCATTAAAAAAAAAGTTTATGTACTCTTAAACACACATAATTTCCATCAAAGTGCTAATTTAGTGAGCAATAAGTTCAGTCTCCTGATATTGAATGGATATGTTATCAGAGAAAACACAGGAACAGAAATAGGAGACAAGTGAAATTTTCATTTATTTTGAAGATATGACATGTATCAGTCATTTTTCTTTAAAATCATCTTATATTATACATCCATTTTTGAAAGGTATGGAGACTGACAGGGATTTTAAACTATGGGTTAAGAAAGAACTGGAAGGACCAACCAGGATCACTACATCTCATTTTGTGCACTTGACATTTGTTCCCTGATTGAATCTTCAAGGGCGAATATAAATATCTCCTGTTACTACAACTTTCCCAAGATCCTTACCAAAAAGAGTATCTCTCCTCACAGCTTTGCAGCACAGTCTCTAAGTATTCACTATTTCCATGAACCTTCCTTATAATTTTCAACTTTCAAACTCTGTGTAATAACTAAGTATAAAAAGTATTGACATACCCAAATATTTTAAATGATTTAGGCAAAATGATGAAATGATTCACAGTTTTTATCACAGCAATAGAAATTGACATTCAATAAATGAAAACCAAATGTTTTTGGTATACTACATATCCTTTATAAAATTAATATTATATCCTCAGCACAGAGTACCCCTCACATGGATACAGCACTTTGCACATAACTCAAATGTAATATATTCTGACTAAATATTAATTAACTTATGGAACATGGGACATTTGAAATTTAATTACTTAAATATTGGACTTTGACTACATTTCCATAATATACAATGAATCAATTACAAGAAAGAGGTTTGAATTATTTCCATAAAAATTTGCCAAAAGCTCTCTCAACATATATATTAAAATTATTGCTCTAATATTCAAAAATTTTTATTAATCAAATATTTGTGCTAATGTGAGTAAATATCTTGTAATTTAGATAATGAATGACTATTGTAACATCTTTTGCCAATAAATGACTGAAAAGAATTATTTTTTCCTGCCAAATGGTTTTTATAAATGTCACATTTTTCAGCTCTATAATCTATTAAAAAGCAAATAAAATTTATTAGTAACACTAGAAAGTAAAGGGAATAGTTTCAAATATAGAAGTCACATTGTCTTTTAATAATTGATTACACAAATCTTAATACATATTTTATATAAGAAAAAATTGTTTTAATTAATTTAGCATAAATGAGACATACTTGTATTTAGATGTAGTCTGCCAGCTATGTTTTTTTCAGGTTGAATTCTACTTTTCCCAGAATCTCTCAGGAAAAAAATTTTAGTCTCATGATTGGGAAATGTTTTAGCATTCCTCATATTGACTTCACTCTTGGGGCCTAATTTAACAAAAGTGGTAGAGGCGTAATCAACATTTTTTGGACTCCATGTTACAACTTGTTTTTCTTTTCATTGTGATTATTTTAATACCAAAGGAATTGTTCATTTGGTCTTTAATTTGATGTTCACATATTGAAGGTCAGAAGGTCAAACAGTGCCCTTTTTTCATTTCAGCTCTGCCTGATTTCCAAAATAAAGAATATCCATAATTATAATCTTTCTTTTGTAGCCACAATGATTTTTTTTTTAATTTGTCTTAAATGTTTATATATTTTGAGGCAGAGAGAGACTGAGCATGAGTGGGGGAGGGGCAGAGAGAGAGGGAGACACAGAACTGTCAAGCAGAACCAGATGCGAGACTTGAACTCATCAACTGTGAGCTCATGACCTGAGCCGAAGTCAGACGCTCAACCAACTGACTGAGCCACCCAGGCGCCCCACGGTAATATTGTAAAGAAGATTAAGTAAGAGAACCAAAACAAAACAAGACAAAAAAACAAAAAAACAAAAACAAAAAAAACAGCCAACTAATTGAAATAAAACAAATAATCTATCTTGAGTCAACTAACTGCATCTACTATATTCTCTACTTGTAAACATCTCCTGGCTTGATCACTATTTCTATGGAAAGAAATACAAAGCCAGATAGGTGAAAACGGAAAAGACAGACACTACCAAGTGTTGATAAAGACACAGATCACTTTTAATATTTATATACCATTGATGAGATTGTGAGTTTATGCACCTATTTTAAAGTCTTTTTAGTAAGTCAAAAAATGGAAATGTACATATTTTATTTGGCATTTCCATACACAGAGTTTTCTGCAAAAGGCATGTATAAGCTTCACAAAGGACAAGTATAAGAATGCTCACACTATCTTTAATATTCCCAAGCTGAAAAATAAATATTGACATAAAATGGATAAATAATTTGTATTATATTTATCCAATGGAACCTAACAGCACAGTAAGAATAAATAAATTACAACTACAACTGCACACACTACCTAGATAAATCACACAAATAAAATATTGAGTTAAAGAAAAAAGACCCTCAAAAATACATACTGTATTATTCTAATTGTATAAAATTAAAAACTACACACGGTTAGTCTATGAGGTTAGAAGTAAGGACAGTGGTTACCACTGTGGTACCAGGTTGGTGAATAAAGAATAAGGAAAGGAGCAGGATGAGGCTTAGGGCACAATTTTGCTTTTTGCCCGGATTTTGATTCCCCAGGTGTGGTCAGTGTATGATAATACGTCAAACTGTATATTTATTATTTATGTACTTTATTTTGCATACATTATATAGTAGTACATTTATATAAAAAGGGACATTTAAATGCCTCATTGGAAGGAAGCATATATGTATTACTCTAATATAAAAGTTATTAAAATTTTGCTAAAATATATGCATGGTTATGGATACACTAAAATATGCACACTTAATTATATTGTTACAGTGAAGATTATATTGGGATCATAAGTTATTTTCTTCAAAAGTTTTGCCTAAATATAAGAAATTATTAGAAATACAGTATTTCTTAAACTAAATAATATACTTCTCCAGAATGAATACCAATTAATGATTACCTTTATATAATTAGTGTCAGAATTGACTCTTTGTAAAAGTTTTTGGGGATTAACATTAGTTAAAGAAAAAAAGTTTGGGTTTGAGAACATTTTACACTATGGACAAAATTTACTAATTTACAAATATTTATTGTATGAGAGGCTTAATGTCTCTTCATTTTAAAGAGACACATAGTGACCTAGCAGTACCCATCCTTGAATAGCTAGATTATACTTCCCCAGAGAGGGATGAGGAATACATACACTGAAAATACACACACACACACACACACACACACACACACACAGAGAAAAAAAAAAAGAAAAAGAAAAATTTGGGCAATGTTTTGTTACAAATGCAAAAACAAAAATACAACATTAAAAAAAATCATTGGAATAAAGAAATTAGAAACTTGGGATTTAGTTGGAACACTACCCGTAGAACTCTAATAGTACTTACATGTCATAACTAGCTATTTATTCATTATTTCAACATATATTTATCAAATATATGCTACATAGTAAGCATCTCTAGGTGTGAGGATTTAAAATAGATTATTCATTTGCTTTTTCATCGATGGACAGACATGAAAATAATTAAATGCAGTGATATAACAATGAAGGGTATGCAGAAAGATTCATGAGGATGTACATGAGAGAATAATAATGGGGTGAAGGCCAAAGTCCAGGTGTGAGTCTTTCCTCCTTCTAGATCACTTGTCTCATTGTATTATGACTCCTGCTGAGCATCTAAAGGACAGGGCTACTTGAAATATCCTTAAGGAAATATATGATCCTGTCTATATGATGTCCAATGACTGTTCATGCTGTTTCCAAAGACTCTTGATTTATAGACTTGGTGAGGTTATGGCTTACACTTTAAAAGGACTGAATAGTTAGATTATTCTCATAAAGTTCACAAAGGAACAAAACATTTACTTCCCAAAATCCATTTTGGAATTATATTCTAAAACAAACAAATACCAAAAGTTGGTTTTGCAAATTTTAAGTGAAGAAATGATAATTTCTAATAAAAAGTTTCAATTAAAATCCAACCTGTGTGTGTAGATGCATGTATATATATGTATATGTTCAATTTTTTAGCTATGTTGCATCCTTTCAATAAATTTTCATTAACTGACACAATTGTTTTCAAACACTTGTCTCTAAATTCCAAACCAGGATAAAATAGCTATCTGATCTCTGAGATACACATCAGGGACCAGTCCACTGTCTTTATAAATTGCTATTCATTGGCTGTCTTTTCTGTTTCAATCCCATCAAATAAAGTATTTGTATCTGACCAGTGTCTGTCAGCAAATGAAACTCAGTATAACTGAAATGAGAAGCTATAATACAGTGAATGTGCCCTTCAAACAAGATTGCAAGAGTCTCTTTTTAATGATTTTTATTCTTTGCCTTCTTCCTCTTTGTTCTCTTTCATTCCTATTTCTCTCTCACAATATTGAGACATACACAGAACGACATTTCAAGAATGGAGAATTCAGTCATGTACCATGTTTGCACATAGCTTTAATGTGATTGTCTATGATTCTGTAGGCAAACATAAGAACACTGAATTGCACACAAAGTCTGTAGTCCTATCATCTGTGGCTACAGATGGAAAACAGCCTGCACAAACAGGAGGTATTGCTAACCAGTGGATTTCCAGTTTCAATAGGTTTGAGCAAATCTTTGGGTAACAAACACAAAGATATTAGCAACTGGGCTATGTTGAAGAGGTGTCAGAAGAAAGTACTCTCAAGTCCAATCCTAAACATTTTCCATAACATCCAAGAATTGTTTGAAGAATCTTAGTATATTTGAGTCACCTGCCTATGTACTTAGCTTATTTCCTTAATTATCACTGTAGCAGCACACATGTTGCCAATCACCCTTCCTTTCTCTTTGAGTTTGGCATGGACTGTGAGACGACCAGCAATTCAAAGAAACAAAACAGGGGCGCCTGGGTGGCTCAGTCGGTTGAGTGTCCAACTTCAGCTCAGGTCACGATCTCACGGTCTGTGAGTTCGAGCCCTGCGTCAGGCTGTGGGCTGATGGCTCAGAGCCTGGAGCCTGCTTCTGATTCTGTGTCTCCCTCTCTCTCTGCCCCTCCCCCGCTCATGCTCCGTCTCTCTCTGTCTCAAAAATAAATTAACGTTAAAAAATTAAAAAAAAAAAAAAGAAACAAAACACAACCTAAACTAGCTGAATATTCTTAACCACTACAAAACTTAGAATCAGGATACATTACTGCTTATGTCTGATATTATATCTTGTTTGCCTTTATTTTCTTAAAAAAATTCTAACTCTTGCACATTCAAGGCCATGAGCAGCAATGCAGGAAAGGAGAAATTTTCCTGGGGTGGTTCTTCTCTTTTCCCCACCATTTCTCACCTAAGTGACCACAGTGACCCTTGATGCTCTTTGATAATGAACCTACTCAACTGTGGCCTGTTACCTACCATAGCTGCTTAACAAACACAGCCTTTCCATTTTTGAGGTGTTCCTGTCCTACACAGATCATTCAAAAGGACATCCAGTTTCAACTTTAATCCTCAGGACAACATCCTCCCTTAGTGACTTATTCAAGCAGGCAGGGGAAATCTCTGTTGGGGTAAGGACTTTGCCCCTTAGATTGAAATGCTTCTGGCTGTTGACAAAATTAGAAAACCAGCTTCAAGGATGAAGTCACTTTGTTTTATTTAATGCTACCAGGAGGGACAAATTTTGAACATCAACACCCAACAAGCATACATATCCCGTTAGGTTTCATCAGTCAACCCCTTCCTTATAGGACACGTACAGCACTTTACCTCTGAAAAACATTTCTGATGATGACCCGAATATCAAAATTAGGCAACAGCCAGAAAGCATTTCCTTTCTTTTACATTTTTTTGTCAGTTGCCCTGAGTCTTTTCATTTATCCTGGCAGAGGTTTGTCTCTTTGCCTTTAAAAGTTAAATCCACCTTCATCGCACAATGTAGAAAGAAGTAAAATTAAACTGCAGTGTGTTCCAGAGGAGAAAATCTACTTTATTCATCTCTCAGCCCTACTTTAACTTACACTGACCTAATTACAGCCCACACCAGGAGAGGCGAAGGAGCTGAAGGAGCGCTTCTGCCACCTAGTGGTCAGTGTCCTGCACTGTGCACTGAGACCCCCACGTTTTTGCTTTATTTTTGAAATGTCTGGCACATAAGTGCAAATGACCTTCCCTAGTCTTTGCATGGATACCGAGGATATGCATCACACAAAGCTCTGTTCCTTTGGAGATTCACAATGTAATGGTCTTCTAAAGAACTCTATTTAGAAAAGGTTGAATTAATGGCTCTTAAGATGACCTATAGCTTGGAACTACATTATCAAAATGTATGCCAGTTCATGAAAGTTAAATTGAAAATTATAATGCAAATATTAATAATCATTAAAGCAATCTTTTAAGTGTGATGCATTGAATGTACTATTTAGGAAGTTAGCACCCTCCCCACTAAATCAATTATCCTTCCTTGTAGCAACCGCATGTTTTAGCTAGCTGAATGATTTCTTCAGCACCACAACTGGCTTATTTGTTTGCTTTTGAGAGTGGTAGTGGACATTTAAGAATGCTTCGTTCTTTTTTCTGGCTTCATTAACGAGCTATTGATCAGTGACTTGAAAGAAAAACTTGGATGAAAAATGTAGTGGCCTTAAATCTCCAATGCTAATTAAAACCAAGGAAAGGAAGGAACATGAAATGTACTTACAATGCCCAAATCTCAGGCCAGCTGATCTCTTCCACCAAAGCGTTAAAGCAGCGGCCACGAGCTCAGCCTGGCATTCCTGCCTGTATCACAGAGCAGGGAAATGCCCCCACGCAAAAGTCCCTGTGGAGAAAAATGAAGGAAATGTCTGTGTACAGAGTGAGCAATCAATTCTGGAATCATTAGGGTAAGTAATGGTCAGGCTCACATTTACACTCTTTTCCACAAAGCCTTCAAAGTGGTGTGATAATTTTTAGTGTTTAAGTATATTAGGATGCTCTTCAACACTGTGGGTCCAGAATGCTTGTCAGATTAAATCTAAGGAGAAAATTAGTAAAGAATTGTCATTATTCATCACAAGGACTATTAAGTATGTACTGCCTTTGAGATTTGGTTTAGGGTAGTGGTGATACAAGAGAGTATCTACATGATTTAGGACTTAACCAGACCTGTTTTATTTTATGAAAACTCCGAGTGTACTGAAATCGATATGGTCATTAATTCATCAAATGTTTACTGAGACAAAACTATAAGCCAGTCCCTGTAAGAGACATAGGTTTATACATTATAGGCAGATAATAACATGGCCAAGGTTTTCATGGGGAATAGTTCAACTTTTTGTCTACTATGCACCCTGTAGACTAAAATAAGCAATGTACAGTGTTTTGTACATTATCTAAAAATCAACCTAGTCTTTTCAATTCTGTTGTCCTTTCTTAAGTCAACCTTCTTTACTTTTAGCCTCAATTATTTCAATGGCTTCCTAACAGGCCTGCCTATGTTCATTTCCTGTTTGTGTGCCCCACAAATGCATATGTTGAAATCCTAACCCCACAGTGTGATGGTATTGGTTGGTGGGACGTGGGGGGTATGATTAAATCATGAGGGTGGAGCCCTCATGAATGGGATTAGCACCCTGTTAAGGAGACCTCAGAGAGCTCGCTCACCCTTTCTGCCATGTGAGGACACAGTAATCTAGACCATCTGTAACCTAGAAGAGGGCTCTCACCGGTATCTGTGCATGCTGAGATCCTAATTTTGGACTTCTAGCATCTAACATTATGAATAATATATATATTTTGTAATTTATAAGCCACCTAGTCTATGATACTTTGTATTAGCAACCTAAAAAGACTAAGAGAAATACCTTCCTCATAATCTGCATTAATTAAGGGAATGAGAGTTGTATATATCTGGAGAAGGGCACTCCAGACATAGGAACTACCAGTGCTGGCCTTGAGATTGGACCTCCTTCGCTCTAAGGCCAGCGAAGCTGGATGAGATTGAAAAAGAATGTAGAAGTTGAGGCAAGAGAATTAACATGCTTCAGATCATGTAAGGTCTTGTTGGCTTTTATAAAAACACCGACATATTCTCAGGGAATCACAGTGCCTTTAGAAAATTTAGATCAGGGAAGTGACATCATCCTGATAAACAAGATCTTGGAGATTACTGTGTTGAGAATTTACTTTTTGTGAACAAAAATTGTATACTACTGGGGAAATGCAGATAGGGTATAATAATGCCTTGGACTGCTGTGACATGAGGAGTAGTTGGATTCTAGATATATCTAATGATCCATCGGTATTTCCTGAAGAAACATGTTTGGAATATAGGAAGAAGTCAAAAGTGAAGGGCGTGACCTCTGTGGTTTGATATTTAAAACCGGAAAAAAGGAGTTGCCATTAATAGTAAACAGGAAAAATGAGGGAGAAACAAGTACTGGGAAAAGATCAGTACACATTAAGTTTGAGATGTCTGAAATGCAAACGAAGATGAGTTGGCAGTTGTATATCTGCAGCTATAATATAGAGTAAGAGATCTGGAGATAAACTTGGACTTTTCAGATTACAAATAGTATTTTAAGCCATGGATTGTATGAGGTCACCATCAGAGACTACAAAGAAATAAGTAGCAAAAACAGAATATTAAAGACATCCACAACTCTCAAGTATCCCATCATTAATAAATCAAGAAGAAAAGCACAAACCTACAAGAAGATTAAAAGGTATGGCAACCCAAGATAGTAAAAAACCAAGATGGTTTTGTTTTGGAAGTCCAGTGACAAGTTCCTTATAAGAGGAAGGAGCAATCAGCACGTCAGTATAGCTTATAGGTCAAATAAGGTTAATGCTGAGAATTGACCATTAGATTTATCAACCTGGAGATCATTACCTTGACGAGATCAGTACTGGTAGAGTATGAGAATGACAGCATGACTGGAGAGGATTCAAGAGAGAACAAGAGAAGGAGAGGAAATGAAGAAAGTAAATATATGGTATAAACAAATATAACAGTATAGTTGCAAGCATTTAACAAATCAGTCATGATTACTATGAACCTCAAGAAAGAGCATAATTAATCACTGTGCCTCTTCAAAATTAAGCAGATAATAAATTAACAGAATCTGAGAGATGCAAAAATGTCCACCTAAGAAAACACTTGTTTTGTTGTTGCTGTTATTAGCAGTAAGTACTCTTTATATTCTTTATGTTCTGTGTTCTTTATATTCTTCCAACTGCAAACTTAGATACAGCTGAGTTAGAGATTTTCACAGATGACCTTCTGTACAAGAATCACCACTGAATAAACCATATATAAAAAAATGTCTTGTAACTTGCAAGGTAATTAGTATGAAAATGAGAAAAAATATATAATGCACATATTCCTTTTAAAGAAAAACAATCGATTTCCCCAAACAAGTAAATACAAATGGCTTATTTTTCTTTCATTTGACAAACTGGTAGAGATAAAATAAAATTTACATGTCAAAAGATAACATGCAAAAAAAAAAAAAAAAGAAATTTAGACTGTGATTTACCACTTATCAGGGATTAGTATCCTTAGAAAGGTTCTTGTCTTCAGAACCTATACTTAACAGAATAGAACACAATTCCTAACTGAGAAGAGGAAAATGTTATGCAGGGAAAATGAATATGCAATTTTAGAAGCAATCACAAAATACAAACATAAATAATAAAAGCACAAATCCTGTATTAAATTTGCAGGGCCTAAAGTATTGAGGCCAAAAGATGAAAAACAGAAATGGTCAATTAAATCACAGAAAGCCAACTTACTAAAAAGCAGGCCATGGTATCTGCATCTGTCCCCCAAAGCATGCTGTTATGGAAGAACCCCATTGGTAGTTCAAACAAGTTGCCTAGAAACAGATTATTTCATGATCTTATTGTGAAATATCATTTAGATTTTAGCCAAATACTTTATAGACTTTTACTTTAAGTTAACTCTGTTTTAGAGCATGAATTTGAGTCTAGTAAAGGGAAATGAAGATTTCACATGAGTATCTTAATCCTTAAAAGCAAGAAAGCTTTCCACTGAAGAAGGAAGAGCGTTTAAGGACATGACTTTCCCAGACTTTGGCCTATAAATATATTAGATCCTCTTTTAAATCCTCCTTTCACTTAGTCTTAAGTCTGTGAAGCTGGGATTTACTATTTCACCTATCTGGAAAAAAAACATGTGTCCACCTTAAGGTTTTTTGAATTATAAATAGACTCAATTGAAATCAATTTTAAACATTAGCACAGAGTCTTGGCAGGATGGACTAAAACACACACAACACACATTGAAAAAAGAAATAAAATAGAACATTTGTTTAGTATTAAAAATTCATTAGTATATTTGAGGGAATAAAATATATTCATAAACTGTTTTAAATATTTAATGTTAAAGGTTTTACTACCAAATAAATTCATTAAAGAGTAATCTTAAAATGATGTGTTTTTTTCTTTAATAAATATGCCAGGTTTAATTATCCCAAACTAAATAGTATAGAAGGTAGTGAACATTAAATCCATGGCAATGTTATTTTTATGTTGTATTACCTTCATTGATATCAATTTAATTAAAGTGTGCATTGGCAAGGACCAAAATGACTTAATTGTTTAAAACAAACCTTTTCTTAGTCATTGCCAAACCTAAAAATTAAACACTCCCAAATGACACTTTCTTTAATGTTTTCTACAAAACTATTCCATGGAAATAAATTTGGGAAAAAACATAATTAGTGCATTTTATTTTTTTTATCCAATAAATAGCCATTTTAAATTGTCATTTCAGAAAAATACTATTTTTAGATGGATAAAGAATAAAGCTCAAAATGAATACCTAAGAAAGCCCTATTTTCCACAATTCTGTTTAGGTTTCATTTATTAATAAAATTCTCTTGAACTACTATATATGCATTCATTTGTCTTCTGTTTGATTTGCTTTTAAATAGAAACAAAAATACGAAAGTTGAGACTTGTACTTCTTACAGGCGTATTTTTTTTGTATTCATTTTTTCATTTGTGTATTCCTCGCTTATAGTTGGGTCACTGGAACTTAGTGAACAGTAAATATTGATTGAATATATGTATGTTTGAATGGCTAAATAGTTTGAAAAATGAATGGATGAATAAAAAAATCACATCCTCGGTCATTTGAAAGATGAAAATATTCAGTCTTAGAAATGTTAAGTAACTTGCTTAAGGAATTATTAATGGAAACACTAAAGATCCTGCTACCAAGCTGAGGAATTGTCACTGTAACACTCTTCTCTTAGTATTAGTAGAAATACTACATAAGCAAAAATAGGGGTAGCACTCTGAGGAGGTGGCAATGCTATAGAAAGACAAGATGGTTTAAGTAGTATCCTAACACCTGCTTAGACACTGACTAAAATGAATGAGGAGACAGGCAGATCATGAATGAAGTAAACAGAAGCTAGATAATTTTGATATCTGGAGATACCAGGGGAAAGAAAACAGTGTTTTAGATACCTCATAAGAGAAATCTATAAAACCTGACCTCTAAATGGGGGCACCTGGATGGCTCAGTTGGTTGAGCATCCGACTTCAGCCCAGGTCATGATCTCATGGTTCATGGGTTCAAGCCCCACATCAGGCTCTGTGCTGACAACTCAAAGCCCGGAACCTGCTTTGGATTCTGTGTCTCCCTCTCTCTCTGCCCTTCTCCAGCTCACGCTCTGTCTCTCTCTCTGTCTCAAAAATAAAAATAAAAAACATTAAAAGGATAAATTAAATAAGAGTGCTAGAAATCAAAAGAGCCTCCAATAATTTTTGATAGGGGATCTGGAGAATGATATCTTCATTTTGATTAAAGAGGAAAAAAGTGACACATTTTGGAAAATATGATGATTCCAAGTTTCCAAATTCCATGTTTTGAAGAAAGTGAAGATACCAAAATAAACATGTCTTGTAGGAATTAGTTTAAAAGCACAATTTTTTTTTAAGTTGAAATGGTGAGTCTGCTAATGAAACATTGATCTTCATATACATTGAAGAAATCCTTGATGTCCTCAAGTGAATGAATTAATAATACACTGACTTGCTTTCTGTTCCTCAAGGATGTCAAGATCTCTTTTATCTTTGGGCCTTCATATTGTTACATCTTCTGCCTAGAATTGTCTTGCACACATCTTCTAGCTGATTTTATCATTCAGCTCTCAACCAAAATATCATCTTCTCAGAGTGGCCTTTGCTAAACTTAGTATGACTTCCTATATGCAAAGCACCATTATATGCAAGACCCATTTAAAGAATTTTACATATATTAACTCATCCAAGCCTAATGGATAGCCTATGATCTAAAGACTATCATGATTACATTTTAAGAAAAAATGAAGACAAAGAAAGTATAGGAAAATTTTAGTAAGTGCTAAAAAGTGGTCAACTTAGTAAGTAGAGAAAAATGAGATTTGAACCAAGGCATCTGTGTCTTAGTACATGCACTCAACAACCAATGAATGCTGCCTAAGTACTTGTTAATCGTTACTGACAATCTTCTAGAAAGCACAAACTCTGAAATCACTGTATTTATTTATTTCCTAGTACATTTTCGGCCCTTTCCAGAGAATCTGGATCCATAAAGACAAAAATGCCAAAGGCCTATATACCTTCGCTAAACCTGTATCAGTGAAGCAGGAAGGTTGCAAGTTGTCTTATATTGCATTAGTTTATATATTCATGCCTTTTGTCATGTGATTTTGCAGCTCCTCCCATTATAGAGATGGAATATGTTTCCATGTCTCTTAGACCTGTGTGATATGCTTTCGTCAATGGGAGTATTACTGGTAGTAATTTGACCAAAGGCTGGAAAAGCAGTTTTGCAATATCTGTGCTTTCACCATGAGATAAAGTCCATGAAGTACATGGTTTGGCTAGTGTGCTGGCTCATCTCAGCCTACCCCTCAGCATATGTGCAAACTCATCAGCTAAGTCATAATACTTAGCTGTTGTGGTTTGTAGTGAGAGTCGATTAATTCAGAAATTAGCACAAAAAAAGGGGTACAGCCACTATAAAAATCTAAATTATCTGGCATTGTCTCTGCTACAAGTAGCAGGCCCTGAGGAGACAGAAAGGGCTAGGCAAATGTCAGAGCAACTGTTTTAAGAGGATTAGAAATTGGAGACATGTGTTTTGTAGTGATGAAATATTTGGTAAAACTCTCACGTGAAGTGACTTAGAAGATTGAAAATGTACCTAATGAATTTTTGGAATTGTACAAGAAGAAATGTGGGGAAAATAGAATGTTGACAGCTTGGGCTTTGCTCTTTAGCTACAAAAAATAAAAACTAAAAGTAAGAGATGGGCTCAACAATAATTTGGTAAGCATTATTTTGAGGGCATACACAATCCAGAATTTGCCAGGTTGGAAAATACACCTTTTTTCTCATCTCTAATACCTGCAGTAAACCAAATACTCTCAAAATGAGATAGAGACGGGAGGTAAACAGCCTCTCTTCAATATTATGTTCATGTAGGCCAATGAAACATACACACACACACACACACACACACACACACACCCCTGTCAGGTACTAAGATATATTCTACAACTTTATGGAGGTATCATTGATACACAAAAAAATACTGCACATAGTTAATGTGTACAATTTGATGAGTTTGAACATATATATACATCCCTGATACCATCACTATGATCAAGGTAAATAAACATATTCATCACTTCCAAACTTTCCTTGTGCCCTTTGGCTTTTTTGTTTTGTTTTGGCAAAAACACTTAACATGAGTTCTACCATATGAACAACAGTTTATGTGTGCAATCCCATATTGTTATCTAAAGGCATTATGTTGTACATATCTCAAAAACCTATTCATCTTGCATAACATTATAGCCACTGAACAAGTCCCTTTCTCCACTTCCACCCCATCCTCTAGAAACCACCAATCTATTATCTGCTTCTGTAAGATTCACTATTTTAGATATCTTAGAGGGGGAAATCATACAGTATTTGTCCTTCTGTGACTTACTTCTTTCACTTAGCATAATGTCTTTCAGGTCCATTACTGTTGGGTCAGAATTAAATTAGTATGAATGGCTTATAAATAAACAATTTGGAGAAAAGTGGTTAACTGGAAAAAAACAATGTATACACTCAGTATCAGAAGAAATGGCATATGAAATAAAAAGTCAAATGTAAAACATTCTCTATTAAAAAGAAAAACATAGATAAAAGAAATATATGAATTACTACAAGATTTACAGAGTATGTCAAAAATATCAGATTATTTAATATGTGAGGAGTTCCTTAAAAAATACAAGTAAACATCTTAATTATAATATGTACAATACAAACCAATGAATAAATAAATTTGCAGTTAAATAAATATAAACTGCAAGGAAAATACAAAAGCATATTCAACCTCATAAGTATTAGCAGAATGGAAATTAAAATTATTATTATATTTTAAGCTTTTTGTCCTTAACTAATGAATGCTTTAAAAAAATGGGTCTATCCATTCGGGTCACAAATACCTAGTATCCTGTCATATATAGATATAGATATAGATATAGATATAGATATAGATATAGATATATAGATATATGTATATATATACGTGAGTCATATATATATATGACATATTTTATCAGTCATGTGTGTATATATATAATATATATATATATATATATATATATATATATATATATATATTATATATATATGGTACCTAGTATCCTATCAGATACATATATATATGTGTGTGTGCATATATGCATATATATATATATACATATATATAGTCACAGTACCTTTTGAGTGTACTATGTGTTCTCACTAAACTGAATGCTCACTTTATTAATAATAAATGCTCACTAATTAATAAATGTATTAAAGGAGATTACCAGCAATATATGAAAAAGAAGTCTATTAAAATATCAATGTCTATTATTTATAACAACCACAATTTGGAACCAATATGAATAACAAATAACGAAGGATATAGTAAATAAATTGCAATCTTTATCAATTTCAGCATAATATATAGTTGTCAAGACAAGCATTATTTTTTTATTTTTTATTTTTTTGAGAACGTGCACATTCACATGGATGCTAGCAGAGGGGGGAGGGGCAGAGAGAGAGGGAGGAAGAGAAAATACTAAACTGGCATCATGCACAGCATGGGGCCCGATTGGGGGCTCAATCTCACAATCCTGGGATCATGACATGAACCAAATTCAACAGTCAAACCCTCAAATGACTGAGCCACCCAGGTGTCCCAAGACAAGTGTTTGGAACTATTTTTTTAATGTTTATTTATTTTGAGAGAGAGAGAGAGAGAGAGAACAAGTGGGTGAGGGGCAGAGACAGAGTGAGAGAGAGAATCCCAAGCAGGTCCATGCTGTCAGCACAGAGCCCTACACAGGGTTCAATCTCATGAACTGGGGGATCATGACCTCAGCTGAAATCAAGGGTTGGATGCTTAACCCAAGTGACTCTCTGAAATATTTTTGAGGTATGTTTTTGAAATATCTTCAAGTGTTTTTGAAATATTGCCTCATGAAAAAAATCAAAAGAGAAATGGTATAGCTGCATTTTTGCAACTGCATATACAGTAAGAAGTAGATACAGGAATGGAAATCAAGATAGAGATAGAGACAGAGATTAAGGAATCTAATTAAGGAATCTAAGCTTAGGTGGAATGTTTACAATCAATGTTATTGAATTGTAATTTTCATACAATAAAATGCGCTCATTTTAAATACACTTAGATGAATTATGGCAAAGACATACACCCATATAACCACCTTTACCTTCAAAATAACAGAAATATTCCCATTACCCCCCCTAAAAAAATCTCCTCCTGATCCTTTATTTTACTGAATCATTTTTTTTTTAATTTTTTCAATGTCTTATTTATTTTTGACAGAGAGATAGACAGAGCATAAGTGGAGGAGAGGCAGAGATGGGGGAGACACAAAATCCGAAGCAGGCTCCAGGTTCTGAGCTGTCAGCACAGAGCCCGACGCGGGGCTCGAACCCACAAACCGCGAGATCATGACCTGAGCCAAAGTCGGACACTCAACTGAGCCACCCAGGTGCCTCCTGAATCATTTTTCAAAAAATTATTTTTTAATCAATTTCAATGATGTATAACTAACATAAGATAACTTGGCTTATCCACTATAATTAAATACATTATTTTTCCATTTGTTGTCAATAAGTATTTTGTGGGAGGAAACTTTATAACCCTGTAAAAGACTGTGCCTCATCAAACTTTCACAAACTACTTCTAGCACCATTGTTTATTGTTTATTTTGGCTAAATTAATTAACATAATAGTTGCAAAATGTAGATTTTCTAACTCCATTCTTTGTAGAACATTTAATAACTTCTACCCTGAGGGAGAGATTTCTCTTCTACATGTATTGACAGATATTGATCTATCTCTCTACCTATTATCTGCATTATATGGAAATGCACACATTCAAAAAGATTATCTCATTACTTTCCACAATTCCCATTCAGTTTTAATTTGGACTTTTTGTTCTTAGAAATATTTATATCATTCAACTTACAGAATTTATAGACCAAACAAGAAAAATAATTCTAAGATGGTCATGAAAGTAAATAATATGGAATTTTTTTTTCACATTACCTTCTAAATGTGCATACAATGCTTCCAAAATAACCTTTCCCAGTTAAATTGGCAGAAGACATACAGATGGCTAACAGACAAATGAAAAGACGCTCAACATCACTCATCATCAGGGAAATACAAATTAAAACTACAATGAGGTATCATCCCACACCTGTCAGAATGGCTAAAATTAACAACACAGGAAACAACAGATGTTGGCCAGAATGCAGAGAAAAGGGAACTCTTGTTCATGGGAATGCAAACTAGTGTAGCTACTCTGGAAAACAGTATGTAGATTCCTCAAAATGTTAAAATAGATCCACACTACCACCCAGCAACTGCATGATTATTTACCTAAAGTATACAAAAAATACTGATTCTAAGGGATACACTTACCCCAGTGTTTATAGCAGAATTATCAACAATAACCAAATTATTGAAAAGCCCAAATGCCCATCAAGTGATGAATAAAGAAGATGTGGTACGTGTACACACACACACACACACACACACACACACACACACACACCAGAATATTACTCAGCCATAAAAAAGAATGAAATCTTGCCATTTGCAATAAGATGGATGGATCTAGAAACTGTTTCTATCTAGAGTCTATTTCTTTAAAATTCCAAAAAAATGTACCATAAAATTCACAGTTATAGTTGGTTAAATAAGTTTTATCTCTTTACTAATAAATGATGACAGGTTAACAAAACAATGGTCCCATGGCACAGTGAAAAACAGATAAGAATTTTTTTAAGTTTATTTATTTAGAGAGAGAGAATGTGCCAGTGAGTGGAGGAGGGGCAGAGAGAAAGAGGGAGAGAGAAATCCCAAGCAGGCTCCACAATGTCAGCAGAGTCCCACATGGGGTCTCACGAACCACAAGATCATGACCTGAGCTGAAATCAAGAGTCCAACGCTCAACCAACTGAACCACCCAGGAACCCCAATCCCTAAGAGAATTTAATCTCAATGTGTAACAGATCAGCTAATAAGCTTCTTCATTTATAAAGTGGAAATGATAACCATAGTGCCTATTTTACAGGACTGTTGTGAAGACTGAATGAGGAAACTAAAGGAGAAAAAGCAATAAAGTGCACACAACAGTTCCCAAAATGTAGAGTTATTTAAAAGCTATCCTTATTATTAGATGATATTGCTTTAATATCATCTGATGATATTGATTTGATATCATCAATATTAAATATTCTTCAGTGGTTAAAGTAAAAGATTGGTAACAGGTTAAATGGCCATTAGGTATAGTGAAAATATCACAAAATTGAAAATCCATCATTTTGTATGTGAATACTAGTTGTGTTTCTTAGTGATGTTACTTGTTTGCTATGTAAATTTACACGAAATTATTTAACTATCTGCACTATCATGTCCCCTTAGCCATAAAATGGAGATGATAATTATTACAATATGTTTTTACCTTATTTGAAGATTCTTTTAAATTCACTTCATGAAATTTATACTATAAAACATTCCAAAATCAGAAACATGTAACACATACCCATATATTATTATGTAGACTTAGCTAATATTAACATCTTGACATATCTATTTAAGCTTTTTCTTTTTTTGCCTTAAATATAACGCTATAGACACTCAGAAACTACCCAGTTTGAACCTACACAGAGATAAGCACTACTTTAAAACTGGCATGTATGTTTCCTGTCCATTTATTACACAGATAATGTATGTCATTTAATATAGTTTTAAAGATTCATAAATGACATTATTTTATACATCACTTACTAATTTGTTACACATATTTACAGATACTGATAAATCTAGTAGTCTAAATAAGCGTCTAAATGCTAATCTAAATAAGTGATTTTAATTTCCAGGTATTGTAAGTGTAATTATGATTATCACCAAACATGGAAGTGTTATACTAGGTTTCTGAAAATTAAGATCATGTTGGGGGGATTTTTAAGATGTTCATTATAATCTAATGAATGATCAATTTTGGGAAATAATCCTAGAAAAGGAGTTTCAAGGATGTGCTTGAAAAGAACATGTCCTTAAAATACATGCTGCAGGCAGCATCCAAGTTATTCTCTTGTATTCAAATATTTTTATACCCACACTGATATTTGCAAACTGTTTATCAACTTCTGCATTATTGTGTTATAATTTCCCAAAGGATTTCTGAATTTTTGTTTATTATTCCTTACATTTGGTAAAGTTTTATTTGAAACATTTTCAGCCCCCCTTATTAAGTGCACAAAGATCAAGGATTATTTGTCTCATATATTATTTATCTTAGAATCAAGTAATGATCCTGATATCCAATTACCATAAGCTTGTCTGCTATTAAAATTACTATGATAGCTTATTTGATTGTTATTGATGTTATAGTTGTTGTTATTACTATTATCTCAGAATATCTATTGCTTGCTTTTGCTTTCAGCTTGTCTGTGACATTTTCCGTTTGCCTCTATCTCAAATCTAATCTTTTTTAAATTTTTTTTTTCAACGTTTTTTATTTATTTTTGGGACAGAGAGAGACAGAGCATGAACGGGGGAGGGGCAGAGAGAGAGGGAGACACAGAATCGGAAACAGGCTCCAGGCTCCGAGCCATCAGCCCGGAGCCTGACGCGGGGCTCGAACTCACAGACCGCGAGATCGTGACCTGGCTGAAGTCGGATGCTTAACCGACTGCGCCACCCAGGCGCCCCTATCTCAAATCTAATCTTAAAATATTTCTTAATATGTGACTTTATTCTGTATAAATACACTGGTTGCTAACATGTTTGAATTATGTCCATTTGTTGTTTTTGGTTTTCTAGTGCCTCTTGTTTGTTTTTTTTTTTTCCTCTTTTCAGATATTCCATTGGATTTTTAAAGATTTTGTTTCTTGCTCCACATATATTTTTTGTTTAATTTTATTTTTTCCTCAACTAATAGATTGGAAATGGCATATCATTTTCTTTTTTCTTAAGCAAAATTTAGCCAAAACTTAAGTATGCCTTCTCTGGAATATTAATATGGCTTTTTGGTTTTAGTTATCCGAGAATCAGATCACATTTCTTAAAAAGTCCTCCCTATTTACAACTGTTACTCTTGTATCCTTCATAAAATTACAAGAAGCTTAAAGTTTTTACCTTGGATTATATCCTTTTTTCATATTTTTGCAATATAATATTTTAATTATAATGTTTTGAAATCCCACATTTATCATTTAGAATTATCAACATATTTATTACCCATGCATCAGCCACTCCTTTTTCTTCCTCATGTGGTAAGTTTTCTTTTTAATATATATATTTAAAACTACCTCTTCAGTATAGATCCCTAAGTGGTCATTTTCTTCTATGCATTAAGCTATCTTTATCCTCATTCTGACCAGTTAGCAATATATTCTAAGTCAATTACTTCTCCCTCAGCATTTGACATATATTATTTCTGTCTCCTATCCTATATATTTTTCTGATGAGAAGTCTTGCTGTTAAGTGTTTCATCCCTATGTAGGTATATTCCTTTACTTTCTAGTTGATTTTGAAATTTCTATCTTTTCAGTATTCACTCTGGTACTTGTAGGGATGAAATCATTTTTACTAATCTTAAACATTTATTATGCTTCTTAAAACTAAATATTTCTGTTTTCTTTCCAATTCTGAAAAATTTGCATTTCTTATATCTGTGAATATTACCTCTACCTTTTCTCTCTAATTTTATCTTCTTCATTCTTATTGCAAATAATTTGGTCTGTAGCAGCTCTTTCACATTTTCCTTCTATTTTTCTAGTTTATGTTGATTCATATTAAACTTTAAACTGTCTTTTCGTTTTGGCTGTTTAATTTTATGCTTTCACATGTCCAACTGTCCACTCATTGAATATCAGTGATACACAGCTATAGACCTGAAAATATGGGTGTATATATATAGATATAAATATAGATGTAGACATTGATATTTTTCTAGATGACTTAGGTAGTTCTTATTAAATGCTTTTGTCCTTTTCGTTCCTATAATTTCTATTAATTTTAGTATAATATCTTTGTTTCTGCTATAATGTCAACTATAATTCTATTCCTCTATTCATTCCTTTTTCATACACACTTATTTTATCATTTCTTATAAATTATTTCATTATATACATTTTGGGGGTATTAATTATTCTATCTGTAATTTCTATTGACTCCTCCTTAGTGTGACTTTTTAAGTCTTCTGACTGCAAAGTTTTAAATGTGTGCTCTTCTAACAAGGTTTAGTTTGGGTTTGTTTCCCTCTCTGGGTCCTATGCGAACTGTTTTGTGGACATGATTCTACAGAACGGTTTGTTTCCTTCTACTGGGACCAGAGCTAATATTGAAACTGGTTTTACTTTAACATTAACTTACAGTCATAGATTACTACACATCTTGGATGAAATAAATTTGGACTTTTGGATCCCACATCATCATGTGGCTTTAAGTAAGAGTTTAATTTAATCTTATTGGATCCTAACCTCCCATACCTAGTCCCCAAATCTCTCCTCTCAAAGTCTGTGGAAGACTATCCACTTTGTAACTCCTTCAGTGTACTGAGTGAGGTTTCCTTAGTCATTTTCTTATAAAGGGAAATTCCTCACTATATAGGGGTTTCAGTTTCAGCTCTGAAGGGATAAGACTGCATGCAGATTTCCTTATTTAAAACACAGTTGCTTGCCGGTAGGGTAATCCCAATTTTATTCCAGGATCCAGGTCATTTCCTAGTCATATCATGAGTTTTCCATTCCCAGTTTGAGTTCACCCTTCAATCCAGCATCATCTATGGTTTCCTTTTTTTTTAATTTTAATTTTTATTTTTTTGTCTCTTGAGCTCAACTTTAAATGGTGATTCTATTTTACCCAGCATTTCTATATATTTTAAGCAAGGAATTTTTGATCAGGTCAGCCATCCATGTTGCTGGAAGCCATTTCCATTTATTTTTCACTTTGTCAATTATGATTATAAGAAACAGCTACATAAGCAAGATCAAAAGCAGCGGAATTGCCACAGTGTGAGATTTCAATGCCTTTGCAAAATGGAATATGAAAATGCATGCTTAAATTTAATTCAGGAAAGGGACCTGAGCACCACCATACCCTTCCAGCTTTGCAGCATCACAACCGTAAGAGTTCATTTGACTCTGTTGAATCTGCATGAAAGAAACAAATTAAGATACAGCAGCACAAAATGTATCTTGCCTTCAAATTTTTACAAAATTGGAAGGAGACTTAGAAATTTTCTACTCCAAGGTCCTAATTTAACAAGAAAAAAAAAATCACAAAACACGAGCAGCACAGTGTCAAGTTCTGGACTAGGATCTGATCTTCCTCTTCTATACCAGTGCCCCTTCTAGTTTGTGACTCTTTAAATCTAATTAAAAAAGAAAAAAACCCTCAAAGTCGTTAGGAATAACCATATTCCAATAACCATTACCAATTCTAATTCTGGAAACAACTTTCAATTTGGGTAAGTTAATTGAAAGCTAGATTCCATCCACGTCCTGCTAATGTTCATCCATCATAGTAAGCCACTCGTGGGAAAAATAATCATTGTATCAAAAACTGCAATTCTCATACAAAATTAAATGTGGGTTTTTTGGGTCAAGTTTTGTGTTTTCATTCAGGGAATTTCCTTCCAACTCCTAAATCCTAAAGAGTGTGTGTGTGTGTGTGTGTGTGTGTGTGTGTGCGCGCGCGCACGTATGTGTGATAACCCCATAAAATATTACACAACTTTGGAAAGGCTCCTTTAACAAAACAAAAACGACTGAAAAACTCTAGTGTATGAATTACAATTCTTCTTAAAGCTAAAAGAATCGTGGAGGCAGAAACCATAAAAAGAGCTATAGTCATCCCAAATGTAAGATATGAAGACACCGTGCTAATATATGGAAAAACAGTCTAAATATAAGGAAATTGATAAAATAGTACATACAGACTTTAAGATATTTAATATTTTATGAGGATTATTTTGGTTTCGTTCACTTTGTTTTTATTATCTCCAAATTACTTACCCTCACCCTCACATCTAAAAGTGGAGTCAGTTTGTTTTCTGAAGAAAATTATGGACCTTATACAAATTTGAAAAGTACAAGTGTTGGTGCATAGAGGCAAAAATGTTACCACACCGATTTACTATACCAAAATAAGAAATTTGTGTGTGTGTATGTGTGTATGTGTCACCTGAAAATTCTTATACTTTCATCAGGCCTCAGGTGAGATGTCACTTCCTTCAAAATTCATCTATGAGCCCCAAGACTGTACTACACACTCCTTCATCCATGTTCACAAGTCCCCATACTCATCACCTGAAATTATAACTGCCAGCTATGTTTTATGTCCCTTAGTAGATATTGTACCTTTCCTAACTCTGTACACCAGCATCTGGCAGGGAGCCTAAAACATGGCACACAGTGAATATATAACTGTCAAATGACTTTGTGTGTACTATTTGGTAAAACCAATCTCTAGCTGAATATTTATTAATTAAATCACAATGTTATATAACAGGACCACATGAAGCTTCTAGAGAACACAAGAAGGAAGCAAGCGTTCGGTAATTTCTAATAAAAAGAAAAAATAGGTAGTTTATTTGAATCTCGGATATAATTTACGCTAATTTCTTTATCACTGAAAGAGGGTCTTACTAGGTGAGAGAAGACAGGATGAAAAAATGTGAAAATATCCATAGAGACAGAACCTATAAGAACAGAAAGTACATCAGTGGTTGCCTGGGCCGGGGAGGCTAGGATTAGCTAGGAATGGGCACGGGGGTAACAGAAATGTTCTATATCTTGACTGACACCGATGTATAAATTCATCAAAACTCATCAAAATATGTACTTAAAAGTAGTGCCTTATACCTCAATTAAGTTGAGTTTTTAAATGCCTCAGTAATTTAAACAGCTTCTCAATAACGTTTCCAGCAGAGAAAGTATTCAACAGTTTTGTTATTGGAGGAAAATGCTATGAGATAATATTATTTAAAATTTCTAAATAGTAGTAATAATGCTGAAATCAGTTTAAAGAGCCTTTTTATGGTAGCTTGTATATAAAAGGAAATTAATGGGTCCCACACTAATTTTCTTCAGTGATTAAATCACCAAACTACTGATCTTCCCCTTGTTTATTCATAGACCATCAGGTAATTAGAACTGTCTCTACTATATCATCTGCCAGCTGTGAAGAGAATGAGAACAATAGTTATTCAGTTCAGCAGGATCATTGTCATTCATATAGGAAAACAGGACTGTTAAAAATAGGGCTAGGTATATTTCTTCTCCTTTTTCTCCATACTTATGTAATAAAAAGCCATGACCAACTGGAGACTTAGCTGTTTATGTGCATATATAATTAATTAAAACTAATTTATTTAATAGAATCAACTAATATTATTATAGCACTGAGGGCAACTTTAAAGGGGAAAAAAAAAATCTCAACCAGGCATGAATTCCAATACCTAGATATCTTACAGACATTCCTTTTCTAATATATACCAATCTGTATCTAGAAAATTTATATCAAGTGTCTAACAAATACTATATCAAAGCAAACTGAGCAAAGTAAACAGAGTTGGCTACTACCTCCTAATACCATGACTTATGAAGATTTAGGATTTCAACATCAGAATTTGGGAGAATACATTCTGGCCATAGCAAGAATCGATCACAGCTTTAAGTCTCTTATACTAGAAGTATTTTTACTTCCATTGCCTCAACATCAATTCTACTGAACACACACATGTACACAAACACAAAAAACTCATATTCAGAAATAGTAATTAAATATAAAGCATAAGAATATTAATAAATATGACACTAATAAGGCATGGGATATAGTGGTAGAAGGTGACGTGAAATTGACTAAAACCATCCTTTCTTTTCTCTAGATGTAATTTACATAAAATAAAAATCTTAGCACTCCAGCCAATGAATTTTAATACTTGAACAAACATATGTATCTTCCACCCAAAATGTGATAAACACATTCCTGTCATTGCAAAAAATTCTGTTGTGCTAATTTCTGGTAAATACCTAACTCAAAAGTGACTACTTTCTGATTACTGTCACCATGAATTAGCTCTGTTTATTCTTAGAATTTGTATAGATGAAATTACATAGCAAGTATTTGTGTGTGTCTGATTTCTTTCACCCAAAAAAAAAAAAAATGTGTTTGAGATTCACTGTATGTTGTGGCTATATCAATAATAAGCCTAGCACTGATAATATCCCTTTATCTTCCTTTTAATGTCTATGGGGTTGTTTGATTGTGATATCTGTATTTTTTTAATCTTGCCATCATTAACAGTCTTACCATGAGTTTATTCATTTTGTTAATTTTGTCAATATCAATGTTTAAACTAATTTTAAAAAAAATGTTCCTCTAGGGGAGCCTGGGTGGTTCAGTTGGTTGTCTGACTCTTGATTTTGGCTCGGGTCATGATATCATGATTCCTGGAATCTGGCTCTGTACCAACAGCATGGAGCCTGCTCAGGATTCTCTCTCTATTCCTCCCCTGCTCATGCTCTTTCTTTCTCTCAAAATAAATAAATAAACATTAAAAAATAAATAAATAAAAATAAAAAATTGTTTTCTTTATGTCACTGGTTTTCACCCCTATTTTTATGACAACCTCCCTTTAGTTTAATGTGCTTTTCTGTCCCTAGCTTCTTATTTTGGAAGTCTGGGTAAGTCTTTTCTAATATAAGGTATTTATATTAAAAATTGTTATTAATACTATAAACTTCCATTAATTAAAGCTTACCTTAACCCAGAAATAAATGTTATGTTTCCCTTTTCATTCAGTTCAAAATATTTTCTGAATTCTCTCATTTTTTTCAGTGGTTTGTTACAAACATGTTTTAAATTTTTAGGAATTTATGAAACTTACCAATACCTTAATTGGTAACTTCTAATTTAATAACATCATCACTACAAAACATGTTTTATGTTTTTAGTTATTTGATATTGATTGAGCCTTTTTTCGTGGTCCTGTCTATTGACTATTTTGGGAAATATTTCCAGATATGACTAGAATATTCTACATTTGGGGGCAGCACTCTCTACATATCACAAGACCACATTGGTAGATAGGGTCGTTCAAGTGTTCTGCATTCTAAGTTTGTGTCTACTTGTTTTAAATATACCAAGGTAAGAATATCCACGATTCTGGATTTCCCTACATTTTTTTTTTTGCCAATTTTTTAATTCACAGGTTTTGAACATCTATAAATAGCAGCAATGATATGATTGTTTTCTTGAAAAACTGGATAATATTTCCTAATATATCACTATGATATATCCATATTTATCTCTGATAATACTGTTTTGAAATTTATTTTATCTGATATTAATATTTCATGTTTTTATGTTCACTATTTGCATATCTTTTTCATGCTCTTATTTCATCTGCTTCATACACACGCACACTCATGTACACTCACATACACAAATATATTTACTTTTCTAGTGCACTTCATTTCTTCTTGCAGATCTCAACTTTCATGCAGTATCATTCCCAATCAACTTCAAGAATTCTTTTAGCATATCTTTTTGGGCTGATCTACTGGAGACTAACTTATACCTTTTTTTTTTTGTATGAAAATGTTTTAATTTCCCTTTTTTAAATTTTTAAAATTAATAAAGCAGTTTTAGTGTTGCAGAAATAATGACCATAAACTATCCCCAGAATGCCCACAATACACACAATTCCCACATTAGTAACATATTGCTTTAGTGTTATACATTTGTTACAACTGATGAGCCAGTGCCAATACACTGTTATTTAAAGTCCATGGTTTACGTTAGAGTTCATTCTTTGTGTTGTAAATACTACAGGTTTTGACAAAGGTATAATGACATGGGTCCACTATTACAGTATCATGGACAATATTTGTCAGTGTTCTAAAAATCCCCTGTGCCAAACTATTTATTCTCACCTCCCTCTTTCCACTCGTGGAAACCACTGATATTATTATACTTTCTCCATGATTTTCCTTTTCTAGAAGGTCATACAGTTGAAATTATATAACATGTAGTCTTTCCAGATTGTCTTCTTTCACTTAGGCATTTAATGTTCCTCCGTATCTTTTTGTGACTTAATAGCTCATGGCTTTTTATCACCAAACAATATTGTATGGATGTACAACTGTTTATTTATCCTTTCAAGTACTGAAGGATATCTTGGTTGCTTCCAAGTTTTGGCAATTATCAATAAAGCTTCCATGAACAAAAGTGTGTAGGCTTTTGTATGGACCTAAGTTTTCAACTCATTTGGGTAAGAACTAAGGAGTACAATTGAAGAATCATACGTTAAGAGTATGTTTAGGTTTTCAAGAAACAGCCAAACTCTTCTATAAAGTGGGTGTACTATTTTGCATCTGTACCAGCAAAGATTGAGAGTTCGTATTGCTCCATAACATCACCAGTATTTGGTATTGTCAATATTTTGGATTTTAGTCATTCCAATAGCTACATGTGTATTGGCATCTCACTGTTGTCTTAATTTGCAATTCCTTAAGGAAATGTGACACTGACCATGTTTTCATATGCTCACTTGTCATGTGTATACCTTCTTTG
Organism: Panthera uncia; assembly: GCF_023721935.1. Taxonomy (NCBI): domain Eukaryota; kingdom Metazoa; phylum Chordata; class Mammalia; order Carnivora; family Felidae; genus Panthera; species Panthera uncia. The sequence goes on from NW_026057580.1 coordinate 96,004,700, forward strand.
GAGAGATATCTGTTCAAATCATTTGCCCACTTATTAAGTGTATTATCTGCTTATTTTTGACTTCTAAGAATTCTTTGCATATTTTGGATATTAATCTTTTATTAGAGGGTTTTCCTTCATTTTTAAAGGGTATTTTCCATGAATATCAAATCTAAACTGCCCTTTCCCTCCAGCATTTAAAAACATCCTTGAGGAGAAGTTAGCCATCATTTCTTCCTCTGTGTAAGGTTTTTATCCTCCCTGTCAACATTTAGTGCTTTATATCTTTGCTTTCAGCAGTTTGACTGTAACATTCCTAGTGTTTTATTTTTTGTTTCTACCTGAATTTCACTGGGTTCCTTAATTTTTTTTTTTTAGCTTGATGTCTTCAACCATTTTTAGAAACTCTCCTCCATATTCCCTTCAATTATTTAATATGTTCTATTCTTTTTATCTTCACTTTCTAGGGCTCCAATGACACCTATGTTAGGCTATTTGCTATAAGGCCATACTGAGCATTTATCTTTTTCTTGGTGTTTTATTGTATAATTTTTAATGATCTTTGTTCAAGTTCACTCAATTTTGCTTCTGTTGAATCTTTTCTGCTTTCAAGCCTATTGAATAACTTTTTTTCTATCATTATTATTCAAATTTTTTCCATAGTTTCTATCTGCTGATAGTCCCTATCTCTTCAAGCATGTTGTCACCTTAGATCCTTTGACATCATATTATAGTCATTGCAATGTTTCTTCTCTGGCTATTCCATCATCTGGGTCATTTCTGTTTGCTTGTATTGACTATTTTAGCCCTTGTTCATGGACTGCTTATTGTAGCTTTTTAATTTTTCTCTTAACATTTCATTGCAAACATGGAATTCCATATAAAACAAGTCTTAAAAATATAATAATAGCCTTTACTACCAGAAATAAAACTCTCCTTATCATCAGGTTGCTGGTACTGAAATTTGAATTTAAACTTCAGCTAGACTCTCTTCATTACTAGTTTCCAATATTTTGACAATGTGATGAGGAGTTGGTTTTTAAATTTAGTTTTAGATCTCTGAATGGTGCTGTTTGCTTTTCAGTCCCAGTTTCAGATTTTATTTTTCAGGAGATCTCCCTTCACTTTGCTGTGCTGTTCAAGTATTTAGAGCAATACACTAAATAGAGGCCTGCAGTATCTCTGAGGGACTTTCCAGGCTTGTTTCCTGCCTTCTGTGCACTGTACTCAGTGAAGGTATAGAGTGTCACTGAGTTCTTCTCTCAGATTTCTCACCCACCTCTAGTTGTCAAAGGATCTCTGCTAATCCCTCAGTAAAAGTGCATTCAAGGGATTTATTTCTTTATCTCATTTCTCCTTACCTTCCCCCTCTCTTCATTGGGGAGTTGCAACACTTTCACTGACAGTCTGGTAAGCTTTAGGGCACGTCTTTCAGCTAGCTCACTATACTCTCAGCCTTTAGCAGGTAACTGTCTCTAATTGGAAAATGTTCTGTGCTTCAGGCAGGATCTCTCGGATGGCCTGCTTTACACCCTTTGTTAAAAAGGCTATAAATATGTACTCACTGAAGGTCTGTGAGAAAAAATTTTGTTCAGTGCCTGAATTTTTTTCTTTGGCTGGGACTTCCTGAGATTCTATTGTGTCAATTCAATGTCCATTAAAAAACTGGTTTCAACTTTAATGTAAATGAAAAGTTTGGTTTTAACGATATCAGCTGGTTTTTTTTCCCCCACACAGCCACTTATTGTGGATTCCTGTCCTTCTAGCTGCTGTGCCAAGGATAAAAATTACTCACTTATGAAGAATTCCTCAATTTCTGGAATCTAATTGCTTTCAATTTTGTCTTGTCCTCAGCTCTCTGATTTGTTTTAAAAAGAAAGATTGTACAGGTTATCTCAACTATTCTAATTGTCACAGAGCAACGATCATTTGCATCCTACAATCTCAAACAGAAGTCAACACAGATACATCCTCTTAAACTGGATTGTTGCTCATTTTAGTAATTTTGCAGTGCAGTTGCAGGTGAGTGGATAATGGTATGTTACATAGCCAAGCTTCTTTGCTTTCAGGTGTGTATCGTGGTAATAGATAATCACTATTCTATCACTTTGTGAGAAGACGAAATATAGAATTTCTGTATTCCAAAAACATCTTCTGCTTTCCAGATGTGTGTTGACTACATGCTCTGAAGATCCTTCCTGGAAGAAGAAATAGTTCAGAATCCACTGCTCTCCTTCAAATAAGGAAAACATCAAGCCCCCTTCTAACCAAAAACAAAGCTAAACAAAATTCTTGAGCAAAAACTACTAGTTTGAAAAACACATTTTCTCCATTAAAGCATTATTCTTTTTAAAATGAGAGTTTTAATATTGGCTGCTCCTCAACTCCCACCCATTTAATAGTTTCTAGATTTGTCTACTTATAATTTCTATTTCTTCTTCATTGTAAAATAAAAATACAAAGAATTCACCAGGGAGGTGTGCAGACCACGAACCTCTACAGCAGGACAGAGAATAACTTGTGATGAACATCTACAACATTTGCTTTCAGAGGTATAAAGGGAAACATTCTAATACAGTGGTTGTGCGGGGCCTTCCTGAGGAGATGACATTTTTCTAGGGGCTTTTTCCTCTCTTTTTTTGTTTTTTAACGTGTTGTTTGTTTAAATCAATTTCATCTATTTCAAATGTACAGTTTGGTAACTATATATAATCATGAAACCACCACAAAGATAAAAATATGAAACAGTCTTCCATCACCCTAAAAGTTTTCCCGTGTCCCTTTGCAATCAATCCTCTCTCTGTGAGCACAGACCCAGATGACAACCTGTCCGCTTTCTTTCACAAAATTGTGCCTTCTCCATAAGTTCATATAAGTAAAATCATAATATTTTGTTTGACTTCTTTAACTTAGCATAATGTTTTGAAGATTGATTCATCTTGCCAATATCATACCTGAGTAGTATTTTATAACCTAAAATAATGTTTATCTTTTCATATTCGTAAGTGGATGGACATATGATCTGCCTCCCGATTTTGACAATTTTGAATGAAGATGTTATGAACATTAATGTAAATGTACTTCTGCGGATATATATATTTCCATTTCTGTTTGACAAATTTCTGTTTGAGAGAGGTTGCTTTGTCATATGGTAATCATATATTTAACTTTATAAGATAATGCTATACTTTTCTAAGGAGAATGCACTATTTTACATTCCCACCAGCAATGTATTTAGTCCAATTGCTACAAATCCTTTGCAACACTAGATATTGTTCTCTTTTTGACTTTAGTCATTGCAGTGGGGGCATAGCAGTATCCATTTCTGGTATCAATATGCATCTTTCTGATGTATAAAATAACTGGTACATTATTTAAAAATAACTGTCATTGAGTTTCCAAATACTGCTTTTCTAGATTTTTGTGTATATCCATTTTTATTCTTTTTTGATTGGAGACTATATTTTGAATGCCTGTAAATTTATCAGACTGTATTACTCAGAATGTTACATATTTTGATAAATGTTCTGCATGTAGTTAAAAGTGAATCCTGTTACTGCTAGGGAAATTATTCTATAAATAATTAGTACCAGGCTGGTGTTCGACTCTTCTATACACTTCCTGATTTTCTCTTGCTCTTCTATTAATTTTTAACAGGAGGTTATTGAAATCATCCATTAAGATTGTGAACTTGTCTATTTCTCCTTTCAGTTCCATCAGATTTGCTTCATGTATTCTGAAGCTATGTTACTAAGCAGCTGAAATTTTAAAATTCTGATGTCTTTTTGAAAAATAAACTTATTATGAAATTATACTCTTCAACCCTGATATGAGTCTTTGTCCTAAAATCTACTCCATCTGATGTTTATATAGCCATTCCAACATGTTTTTATTTACTGTAAGCATGCTATATCTTTTCCAACTTTTAAATTTTTACCCATTTGTGTATTTACATATTTTGTGTATTTATATTTTTAATGGGTATCTTTTGCACAGCATATAGTTGAAAACTTTTTTAATCCAACTTCAATATCTGCCTTTTAGTTTAGGTTTTTAGACCACTTAGCATAATCATGGATGTGTTTTTTTGTTCATTTGTTTCAAGTTTTTATTTAAATTATAGTTAGTTAATATATAGTGCAATATTGGTTTCAGGAGAATTTAGTGATTCATCACTTGCATATAACACCTAATGCTCATCACAAGTGTCCTCCTTAATACCCATCACCCTTTTAGCACATTCCCCACCACCTTCCCTCTAGCAATTATCAGTGTGTTCTCTATAGTTAAGAGTTTGTTTTGTGGTTTGCCTCCCTGTCTTTCTTTTTCTTTCTTTCCCTTCCTTCCCCTATGTTTATCTGTTTTGGTTGTTTAAATCTAGCATCTTTATGTTGCCTGACAGACATGTTTTTGGCTTGCCTTATACCATATCCAAAAAGTCTAAAACAAATTAACAAAATCATCTTATTCAAATCATAAGATATTGTTGATATTCAATTCATTCAAATAACTGTGAATATTTAATTGACCTATTTTGATACCAACATTATCTTGTTTGTACATATATACTAGTTTTGTCCATTGATTTTGTACACTTTGACCAAACTGGCTATATTTGTATTCCTCCTAACACTCAACTCTAGTGGTTACCACAAATTGTACTCTTTGGCCTTTTCTGACAAACAAAACAACTTTAATGTCAATGATCAGAATTCACTGAAGATCACTGAGGTAGAGGAACTGTCTCCAAACTGGGTGAGTCTTGAAGTAAAAGAATTATAAATGAAATAAATCCTTGTGCGGCTTTGTGTACATATCTAGGCATACAATTTATCCAGGAATAAAGCATTAAATATTAACTCATGCTTACAATCCACTTAAATTTGGCAATTTCTTAATGTAAGTGTTTTCAATATAATTATACTCAGGTTAGGTTGCACAAGCCAAAAAGCTAGAATTAATTTTTGATTATTCTTTTTTCTCTCACCAACTAACACATCTGAAATCTGTCCCTTTTTCTATATATAAAAACTCCATCCTACTCTAAATTCCAATCACCTCTTACATGGACTTCTGAAATAGCCTACTAATTTCTCACATTGTTCACCTTTTCTCCTTTAAATCTGGCTGAAAACTTTTAAATCGCTTCCTAAAAAGTTTGGAATAAAATTCAAAATCCTTATATCATTCTATAAGTATGATATGCAGTGATTCCAAATTATCATTATAGATCCTGCCTACCTTCCACTTTCTCATTCCACAATCCTTCTACCTACAGTGATTCCAACTCACTGTTCTCTCTATTCCTGGATAATAGTAAGGTTCTCTCCATCTTAAAATAATTTCACTAGCCACTCTGTGTTGTCATCTAGTTCTTTACTCAAATACCACCTTTGGGGGCGCCTGGGTGGCTCAGTTGGTTGAGCGTTCGACTTCAGCTTAGGTCATGATCTCGCGGTCCGTGAGTTCGAGCCCCGTGTCAGGCTCTGTGCTGACAGCTCAGAGCCTGCAGCCTGTTTCAGATTCTGTGTCTCCCTCTCTCTCTGACCCTCCCCCGTTCATGCTCTGTCTCAAAAATAAATAAACATTTTTTAAAAAAATTTAAAATACCACCTTTGTAAGAGCTTTCCTGCTACTCAATCTAGATTCCACCCAACATCCAACTATTCATTCACTTAAAATTTACCCCCGTTTTTCTTCAAAGTATTTATAATTTTGAAGTGTCATATTTATTGTTATTAACTCTGATAGAATGAAACCCTATGAGAAAAAGAATACCTCCTGTTTTTTTCACACTTTTCCAGGCAGGTCACTAAGTTAAACTTCACTTTGTATTGCAAAGCCTAGAGCATATCTACTATCTATCTTGTTGCCTATCTATCATCTATCTATATAATTTAAGTAATGAGAAATGCCTGCGTGGCTCAGTTGGTTGAGCAACCAACTTTGGATCATATCATGATGTCGAGGTTCGGGAGTTTGAGCCCCGCATCAGGCTCTGTGCTGACAGCTTGGAGCCTGGAGTCAGCTTCAGATTCTGTGTCTCCCTCTCTCTGCCACTCCCCTGCTCACATTCTGTGTGTGTGTGTATGTGTGTGTGTGTGTGTGTGTGTGTGTGTGTGTGTCTTTTCCTCTCTATCTCTCTCAAAAATAAATAAATATTAAAATACTTAAATAATGAAAACCTGTTAAGGTTAATATGCAGTTAACTTTTTTCACATATACTACCTATCATAAAATTTTATGAAGTAGGAGGGCAATACTGTCACTAATTTTTCTGCAGATAAGAAAGCTGAGGCTCTTGAAAAGATAGATGTTTGTATCAAGTTTACATAAAGTAGAGCTGATACTTAAACCCAAAGCTTCTGATACAGAATCCTAAACTCATTTTAATATCTAATTAGCATGTATACCATAGGGACAAGCCTTTATATTTAGTTGTTTTCAATACATTTTAAAATATCAATTTGATAAGAGGTAGGATATGATAGCAAATATCATACTAAATTAAGTTTTTTGTACCTATAAAAGTCTAAGACTTTACCTAGCTTAGCCCTTATTAAATGAAATATTTAAGGATAAGAAAATCTAATCTCAACTTTTTTCATAATTTTCATAGGACCATGAAATGTAAGTACCAAAATATCAAACATCTTAAAATCCCAGGTAAAAATCTATAATAAAGGCACTTTGGAACACAAACCTATTTGAAGACACTAACCTAGAAACCAGGCTAAACAAATGTATAGACTCAATAATATTGATATTTTAAAGTTTTGTTCTTAGTCTTCTAATGTTTATCCACCCTTAAGAGAACTTTCCATTTGATCACAGACTGAAAGTAAACCAAAACACACTTATATCACACACACACACACACACACACACACACGCACACTCAAAATGGAGAAGACAACACCAGAGACAAAGCCTTTACTGATGCTCATAAATTCACTAAATTCACAAAATTCGTTTGTCCTAAAATGAATTTTATCATTTTATCAGGTACATCATATATATAGTCTTCACCTCAATGAAACTTAGGTTTTAAGACTCGGCTAGAAAAGATTAAAAAGAGAGAAACAGAAAGAAAAGAAAAAAAAGCAAGATAAGAGTTGATCTCCAGTGTATCACTCCAGAGCTCAAAATGCCATTTTCAAGGATAAAAATACACAATATGGCTTGTTAAACTGAGACTTTATTCACTGGACGTCAACAAATCCTGGGAGCATCTATTCTATATTTTGTAACAAAAATAAAAAATAAGACAAAGAAACAAACAGAAACAATAGTATACAAGAAAAAAAGGTGGAGAGAGAGTATATCTTGATTTATTGGCAATTTCATATTGTTGCAAATTATACTGGACAATAATTGAAAAGTGATCATTATCCCTGTATTTGATTACTTTATAAAATGCTAACGGTCAGCAGTGGTTGGTTAATTTTACAATTGCTTTTGGTACACAGGAAAGGGAAATTTGGAGGCCGAGCAAAACAATCATAGAGCTGGTGTCCCAGTTTAAAGTCAGACGAATGTTGGCTCAAAGTGTAAAAATAGAAAATGCTTTAGGACAGCAATGAAAGCATCCAAACACTGTCTCTCAAGGTGACTAGGAACTCTGTTTCTAAATACAGGATCCTATGAGAGAAGAATGATCTAAATGAGCTATGTGGATGAGGAATTTATCTCTCATGCTCATGACTCATTCAGTCCCTTTTTCAATTTCAAAGAGAACACCAGGCATCAGTTAACCTTTACCGGTGATACAAGGTTATCATTAATAAATAGCCACAGCGTAATAAATAATTACAATGCAGAATAACAGGGTTCGGAGCAAAGTATTTTGTACTCACTAGTTAAATTCTACCCATTCACAGTCATAGAAAAAAATTGGAAGTTCTATTTTAATCTTCATTTATCTTCCCAGGATCTATAAAACACCCAATTCCTCTTCTTTTTTCTTACTTATTTGTCCTATAAGTAATTTTAATGTTATTAATGTGTCAATTTAGCCTAGTGCTGTAATTTTTTAAGACAATTCACGAACACACACATATAAAAATCATGAAGCTCATACATGCAAAGAGCTGTAAAAGGGTTGTCTTTACCCTTTAACAAGTAGAACCTGGAAAAACTGCAAACGAATGACATATTCAAACTCACCAAAGAACTGGAGTGTCAGGGCAGCCATGTAATCATAAATTTGAAGAAAGACAGCTACCTGCAGGGAGAAACAGGACCTGAACAGGTGTTTAAATGAGGAAGACATCACTGGACTTCATATAAGCCAATGAAAGACACAGCTGAATTTTCTGAATTGAGCACTGAATGTGAAGCCCCTAGAAGGCTTTACAGAAGGGAATCTGCACTGTTGCAGGCCTTTTCCACATGAACCCCACCTATACTCACAGGGAACATGAGTGAGAATCTTTAGGGAGCTTCTCTTGTGGTGTTAGTTGAGAGGGAACAACAGAAATCAGTAATGGTATCCCCAACAGATAGATCTTGCCCTATTTTGCCTGTGAACCAAATGCCTTCATCTGTAGGAGAAGGAAAAAAATGCCACTTTTGGACACTAGCAGAAATCAATTGCAGTGAGAGAAGGAAAGTGACCAAAAAAAAAATCACTAACCTAGGAGGGAAGCAGGAATACTTACTATGTCCAGCATTGCAGCTGGAAGAGAGCATGAGTGAATGTGTCTTGAGACCCAAAAACACAGTGCTTAACCAGGATTAAGCCTAATTAGAACACAGGAGTACATTCTGCACTGGCCCCCACCATTAGGCTAATAAGCATTGAGTAAAAATAATGACAGAATACAGCTAAGAGAGGTTAAAGATGCAGATTGTTTTTGGAGACCAGCACAAACAGAAGACCAAACCCAGGAGAGCAGACATTGGGAAAAGGACCTCTGGAAAACAAGGTCCCAACCTAAACACAAGTTATCAATAGAGGAACTTGAATCCTGTGGTACACTGAGGCTAAACATAGCAACAACACACTTCAATTCAGCCCAGCCACTAAAGGCCTGGCAGAAAGAATGAAATACTCATGTCTAAGCATAAAATTACATAATATCTCCAGCTTTCAACTGGAAGTTATGAGGCATAAAATTGCTAAGAAAAAGCACATGCTAAATAGATAAAGCAGTCATCAGAACCAGACTCAGATATGATCAAAAGGCAATTTAAAATAATTATGACTGTGAATATATATTACTTATAAATGTATACTGAAAACTCTAGGACAACCACTTAATTTTTTTTTCAAGTACTACTATTACTCTAATAAAGGAGAGAAAGTATAATCATATAAAATACTCAAAACCCCAAAAGGCAGAAAAATGGTGGAATACAAGTTTTTTTAAATGAACAAGGGCAATAAATAAAAAACACTATGGGGCACCGGGGTGGTTCAGTTGGTCGAGTGTCCGACTTTGGCTCAGGTCATGATCTCACACCTTGTGAGTTTGAGCCCTACGTTGGGCTCTGTGCTGACAGCTCAGGGCCTAGAGCCTGCTTCTGCTTCTGTGTTTCCCTCTCCCTCTGCCCCTAACCCACTTGCATTCTGTCTCTGTCTCTCTCATAAAGAGATAAATAAATAAACAAACATACAAACATTAAAAAAATAATAAAGAAATAAAAATTAAAAACACTAAAAAATATGGTGGATGCTAATCCAACTATACCATTAAGCACTTCCAACATCAATGGTCAAAATACACTAATTAAAAGAAATTGTCACAGTTTGTCAAAAACAACACCTGAATATATGTTGTCTACAAAGACTCACTTTAAATATAAAGACACCATGTAGATTAAAGGTAAATGGATGTAGAAAAATATACCATGTTAACACCAATAAAAAAAAGAGCAGGAGTAGCTATACTAATTTCAGACTGAAGCAAGGAAAGTTATCAGGGATAAAGAAGAGCATTACATAATGATATAGGGCTGAATTCCCCAATAATATATGACAATCCTTAACGTGTCTGCCGAATAACACAAGATCAAACTATTTGAGGCAGAAATAAATAGAACTCCAAGGAAAAACAGATGAATTCACTATCATAGTTGGAGACTTCAACACTATTTTCTCAAAAATACAGTAGGCAGAAAATTAGTAAAGATAAAATTGAACTCACGGTCACCACAAATCAATTGGATATAATTGGCATCTATAGACTACTTCATCCAATGACAGTGGAATACACATTCTACTCAAGTTCACATGGAGCATTCGCTGAGACATACCACATTCTGGGTCACAAAACATACCTTAACTAATATAAAAGAAGAGAAATAATTTGGGTTTTCCTATTAAGTAGCGTGGTACCCACTGTAAGGTCTGGCCTACACAGAAGAGTGATCATGGAGCTCTTCAACTACACGGAGGCTTTCTCACAAATTTATTTCTCAAGTATGATGAGAAGTATGTCTAATGGGTCCTTCCAGTGTGGCTGAGTAGGTCTTAAATAACAAACTTACTCTTGTATTTCAATCTCCTTAAGCCTCTAAATCTCTTTGTTAAGTTAAACCAAACGAGGCTGAGCATTTCTGGTTCACTCATGATAAGCCATCTGTTGGTCCATGTTTCAATGAACCAAATAAACTGTTAGAACCTTTGTGAACTACTCAAGTGGCAAGTTTAAATGAAGGATCTCTGCTTATTGGTCTCATATCAATAAATCTGACCTGATCCAACTTTATGTTCCTTCCACCATTATCTCAAACCCACCCATTCTCACACACGTTTCCCAGATTTTTGGTTATACAAATTAGAAAACTCAAGTAGTTCTTTGGAGTATAGCACACTTCAAGGGCCACACTTTGTACCTCATATTCAAGGGTCTGTTGTGACTTACCTCTAGCTACAGGTTTAGAAGCAAAGATAGGTAAGTGTGGGTCTGGCTAGAGGCAGCATTATCTTACATGGCAACTGCCTCAGGGGAGGCCATTAACATCTCCTCAGGAAATTCAGGATTATCTCATCCAATGAGATGGAAAGTTCAATTGCATACATTCATACAATATTTGCTCTAAGGCCACAACGGAATTAAATTAGAAATCAATAACAAAAGATAACAAGAAAATCCAAAAAATATTCGGTGATTTAACAAAACACTTCTAAATAATAATGGATGAGTCAAAGAAGAAATTTCAAGAGCAATTAAAAAATATTTTAAACTGAGGCACCTGGGTGGCTCAGTCAGTTAAGCATCCTACTCTTGATGTAGGCTCAGGTCAGGATCTTGCAATTCTTGGGATCAAGCTCCTCATCAAGCCCTGCATCAGGATCCATGCTATCAGCACAGAGCCTGCTTGGGATCCTCTCTCTGCCTCTCTCTCTGCCCCTTCCACACTCATTCTCTCTCTTTCTCTCTCTCTCAAAATAAATAAACTTAAAAAAATTTAAACCAAGTGAAAATGAAAACACAATTTGTCAAAATTTCTGGTATCAGTGAAAGCAGGGCTTAGAGGAAAATCTGTAACATCAAGGCATATGTTAGAAATGTCTAAAATCAGGGGCGCCTGGGTGGCTCAGTCGGTTAAGCGTCCGACTTCAGCTCAGGTCACGACCTCGCGGTATGTGAGTTCGAGCCCTGCGTCGGGCTCTGTGACTGCTCAGAGCCTGGAGCCTGTTTCAGATTCTGTGTCTCCCTCTCTCTCTGACCCTCCCCCGTTCATGCTCTGTCTCTGTCTCAAAAATAAATAAACGTTAAAAAAAATTTTTTAAAGAAGAAATGTCTAAAATCAGTAAGTTTCACCTTAGCAAACCAGAAAAAGAAGAGCGAAATAAATCCAAAGTAAGCAGAAGAAATGATAACAATTAGATCAGAAGTCACTGAAATTAAAAACAGGAAATTGACAGAGAAAATTCAATAAAACCAAAAGCTTGTTCTTTAAAAAGTTCAGTAAGCTGATAAGCCTTTGGCCAAGCAAAGACAAAAAAAAAAAAAAAAAAAGAAAGAAAGAAAAAAAGGACACAAATTAGGTAAGATGGCATCACTACAGATCCCATAGACATTAAAAGAATAAAAAAAGAACACTATGAGCAACTCTATACCCAAATTTAATAACCTAGGAGAAATGGACCAGTTCCCTGAAAGGCACAATATGTCAAAACACACAAGAAGGAAAAATGCAAATGGACTTATAACTGTTATATAGATAGAAACCGAATCTATAATTAATAACCTTCCAAAATAAATAACACGAGGCTCAGATGCATTCAATGGTGAATTCTACTAAATATTTAAGGAAGAAATGATTTTACACAATCCCCTTCACAGGATAGAAAGACTGAATGAAAACTTCCTAATTCATTGGCCAACATTACCATAACACCAAACCCAGACAAGGACATTACAAGAAAACTATAGATCTGTATCTCTATGGAACACATATTCAAAATTCTCAACAAAATATTAGCAAATTGAATCCAAAAATATATGAGAAGAATTGTATAGGAAGACTAAATGGGTTTAACCCAGGTATGCAAGGCTGGTTCAGTATGTACAAACCCATTAATGGAATATATCACATCAACAGGCTAAAACTGAAAAATTAAATGATAATGTCAGTATATGCAGAAAAGGAATTTGGCAAAGTCCAATAATATTCATCGTAAAAGTTCTCAGTAAAGTAGGAACACAGGGGAAGTTGCTCAACTTGATAGAGAATATAAGCCATACCTCAAAGATATTGTGGTTTTGGTTCCAGACCACTACAATAAAGACAATATTGCCAAAAAAGTGACCTAAATATTTTTTTTTCATTTCTGAGGGTTTATATATAAAAGTTATGTTTACTTTTACTGTAGTCTTTTAATGGTGCAATTGCATTATGTTTTAAAAATGTATATACCTTAATTTAAAACATATTATTGCTAACACATGCAAGCCATCATTTGAGATCTCAATGAGACATAATCTTTTTCTGGTCAAAGGTGTTGTCTCATTGTTGATGGCTGCTGACTGATTAGGTTGTTGGTTTCTGAAGGCTGTGGTAATTTCTCAAAGTAAGACAACAAAGTCTGCCACACTGATTGACAATTCCTTTCAATGATTTCTCTGCAGCATACTACGTGTTTGATAGCACCATATCCACAATAGAACTTCTTTCAAAATTGGAGTCAATCCTATCAAACCCAGCTATTGCCTTATCAACTAAGTTTATGTAGCATTATAAATCTTTTGTTGTCATTTCAACAATCTTCATGGCATCTTCACCAGGAGGAGACTCCAAGAAACTACTTTCTTTGCTTATCCACGAGAAGCAACTCATCTGTTCAAGTTTAATGATGAGATCACAACAATCCAGTCACATCTTCATGCTCCACTTCTAATTCTAGTTCTCTTGCTATTTCCACCACTTCTGCACAATTACTTCCTTCACTGAACACTTGAAACCCTCAGTGTCATCCAGGTTTGGAATCAACTTCTTCCAAATTCCTATTAATGTCGATATTCTGACCTCGTCCCATGAACCACAAATATTCTTAATGGCATGTAGAATGGTGAATCCTTTCCAGAAAGTTTTTAGTTGACTTTGCTCAGATCCACCAGAGGAATCACTGTCTATGCAGTTCTAGCTTCACAAAATGTGTTTTTCAATAATAAGACTTGAAAGTCAAAATGACTCCTTGATACAAGGGCTTCAAAATGGATGTTGTGTTAGCAGGCATGAAAACAACATTAATCTCATTGTATATCACCACCCGAGCTCTTGGGTGACTAGGTATATTGTCAATGAACAGTAATATTTTGAAAGGAAGTTGTTTTTTTTTTCCCTAGGTCTCACAAAGGGCCACAATATTCTGTAAGCCATGTTGTAAATAGATGTGCTGTCACCCAGGCTTCCTTGTTGTTCCATTTACGGAGCATGGGAAGAGTAGATTTAGCTTTATTCTTAAGAGCCCAATGATTTTGGGAATGGTAAATGAGCACTGACTTCAATTTAACATCACCATTAGCGTTAACCCCAATTAGAGAGTCAGCCTGTCCTTTGAAGCCTTGAAGCCAGACATTGACTTCTCCTGTCTAGCTATGAGAATCTTAGATAGCATCTTCTTCAAACAGAAGGTTGCTTTGTCTACATTGCAATTATGTTATTTGGTGTTGTTTAGTGAACCTTAGTTAACTGTCTTAGCTAGATCTTCTGGAAAACTTGCTGCAGCTTGGACATCAGCACTTGCTACTTCACCCTGCACTTTTATGTTGTGAAGATGGCTTCGTAAACCTCATGAACCAACCTCTGATAGCTTTAAATTTATTTCTGCAGCTTCCTCACCTCTCTAAACTTTCAAAGAATTCAAGAATTAGGGGCATTCTTTGGATGAGGTTTTGCCTTAAGGGAATGCTGTGGCTGGTTTAAGCTTTTATTTAGACCACTAAGATTTCTTCCCCATCAACAAACAATAAGGCAGTTATGCTTATCATTTGTATGTACACTGAAGTAATACTTTTAATTCCCTTCAAGAACATTTCCTTTGCATTCACAACCTGGCTAACTGGTGCAAGAGGCCTAGCTTTCGGCCTGTCTCATCGATCAACATGCTCACTAAGCTTAATTATTCACAATTTCTGATTTAAACTAAGAGATGCACAACTCTTCCTTTCACTTGAAAACTTAGAGGCCATTGTAGAGTTATTAACTGGCTTGATTTCAATATTGTTTTGTGTCAGGGAATATGGAGGCCTAAACAGAGGGAGAGAGACAGGGGAACAGCTAGTTGGTGGAATAGTCAGAACACACACAACATGTATGGGTTAAAAGTTTGCCATTTCATATAAGTGTGGTTGGTGGTGCACCAAAACAATTACAATAGTAACACCAAAGATCATTGATCACAGATCACCATGACAAATACAATAATAATGAAAACTTTGAAATATTAAGAGAATTATCAATATGTGACACAAAAACATAAAGTGAATAAATGCTATCAGAAAAACGGCACCAACAGATTTGAGAGAATTGCCACCAAACCTTTGATTTGTAAAACACGCAATTATCTATGAAGTGCAATAAAGCAAAGTGCAATAAAATGACATATGCCTGTATGTACAGAGATCCACTTGTTTTTGCAAATATTGCTGGAAGAACTATCTTATTTCTAGTTGACTTGCCATCTTTGTCAAAATTTGACTGACACAAATGTGGCTCAAGTATTGTAACAACATGGTAAATTGTGAAGCCAGACAACATATATCTTACAACTCTGGTCTTTTTATTTTTTATTATTATTTATTATTATTATTATTATTATTGATTTCACTATCCTAAAATATTTTCATTGTTACGTATATTTTAGAATCAGCTTATCAACTTCTACAAAGAAGTAACATCTGCTGAGATACTGATTTGGATTGTGTTGGATCTATAGATCAATCTGGATCAAATTACCGCTTTAAAAATGTTGCATCATCCAACACAGAAATATGGTAAAAATATCCATTTACTTAAGCCTTCCTTAATTGCTTTCAATACATTTTAGTTCCCATTACAAAATTATTAAGCATATTTTATTAAACATATCCAAAAATGTATCAGGTTTGAGGCTTTTAATGTTATTGTTCAATTTAAATAATTATATCTATTGCTAGTATATATACATATAATTTTTAAATATGCTCTGCTCTGTGGTTTTGCAAAAGTCAGTTATTTAGTAGCATTTATTAGATTCCATAGAATTTCTGAACATACAAATTGCTTTTTGCAAATAAAAGCAGAAAACTTTCAAGTTGTACATATATTTTTTTATTTCATTACCAAAATATTGAATATAAATAATGAATAAAAATAGTGAAAGTGAAAATCCTTGCCTCTTCCTGATAATACAGGGAAGAATTAAGTTAGTTCCTCCTTGTATATTCCATTTCTCTTTCCTGTATTCATGCTTTTATTTAAATATTTATACAAAAACATAATCATCTTTTAAAATTCTTGTTACTTCCATCATCTTTGACATTTCTGGGTGAATTTCTACTGAATTTAAAAAACTGAGTGGTTTTGAGTCACATTTGTCTGCTTCTTGGTATGGTTTGAGATTTCTGATTGGATGCTAACTCCATGAAAATTAAATTGCATATATATATATGCAATTTATATATATATGCTATATATATATATATGCTATATATATATATGCTATATATATATATATATAGCATATATATATATATATATATATATATATATATAATCTTTCTACAAAGAACATTAGGCATTGTTTTAGCAGGCAGTTATTGGTAGATTGCTTTTATTCTGTCCTGTCCAGGTCTGTTTTTAAAGCATTTCTAGGGAGGATATGGAATAGCCTCCACTATAGAAATATTTAACTCTACTACTAAGGTGTGAAGATGTGACCCACTTGGAATCCCTTCTAAATTCTCTACCCTGGCTGCCTGGAGCTACAAATGTTCCTCAACATTGTATCTTCTGAGAATAATGAACTTAAAACTCCTTGGTGGCTCCAGGCCCAAAGTGGAAAAATCATAGATCTACCTCATATGCTATCCTTCTCTTAAGGATCATAGTTCCATGTTACCTGTTTTTTTTAAAATATCTGAAAATGATTTTTTTCATGTATATTTTCTAATTTTAGCTTTTATGGTGGAGGTTATGTCTAGTATTTATTACTCTATCATGGCTGGAAGCAATATTCAACAATTTGTCTTTTCTCACTAAATTTTTTAAAATATACTTTCGAGTAATTTTAGATTTACAGAAAAGTTGCAAGAATATCACAGAGAATTTGCACATATCCTACACTTAGTTTCCCCTATTGTTAACATTATAATGGCACATTTGTCACAACCAATAAGCCAATATTACTACATTCTTATTAAAGTTCATACTTTACTCAGATTTCACTAGTTTCCCTAATGTCCTTTTTCTATTCTGGGAACATGTCACATTTACGTGTCATGTTCCCTTATGATCCTCTGGACTAACGGTTTCTCAGCTCTTTCCTGCTTTTGATGATCTCAACAATTTGCTCTTGTCTCCAATTTTCCTTAAACTTTTAAGGAAAGTTTAAAAAGTTTAAAAGTTAAAACTTTTGCATATTAATGAAATAAAGAGTACAATGTTATCCTTTTATCTACCAAATTAATGAAGTAATTTAAAAATTGTAGAATTTAATTTTGATGATTCCAGTATAAAACCACATATACATTGTTTGACTCTTTAGAGTATCTTACATCTGTATTTTATATGCTCCATGCATAGCTTAATTTTTTATTGCAGTATTTGCATTTATTACTATCTTATTTCATAAATATTATTGAAAAAAAAGTTTATTTTTCAGATTTCAAAAGGAGCAGCAGTCATCACGGATGGAGGAAGAAAGGCAAAGTGGTAAAATACGCTGGAGTCATTTAGCTACAAGAGGGAAGATAATCAAGCTCAAAGGAATCTGACCATGTGGAGTTAAAGGTGTTATTGCAGCCTCAGGGCACAAGGTCCAGTCCAAAGAGCCCAATAAGCTCCATGCCTGATAGCAATGGTACTTTAATAACAAAAGTGGTGGTGGTTAAATTTTATGTATCTATTTGGCTAGGCTATGGTGCCTAGGTGTTTCCTCAAACAGTGGTCTAGGTATGGCTGCGAAGGCCTTTTTCTTTTCTTTTTTTTTTTTTTTTTTAGATGTGATTAACATTTACAATCAGTAGAATTTGTGTTAAAGCAGATTCCCCTGCTTAGTATGAGTGAGACTCATCCAATCAGTTGAATGCGTTAAGAGCAAAGAGTGAGAGGTCCCCTGAGGAGGAAGAAATCCTGTTTCCAGACTGTCTCTGGACTCAAGACTACAAATAAACTATTGCTAGAATTTTCAAACTGCTGTCCTTCCCTGTAGATTCTGGATTTCTAAAGCCTCACCATCATGTGGGCCAATTTCTAGAAATAAATCTTTCTCTTCCTTTCTCTTCAACCACCTCCCTTTCTCCATTCTTCCCCCTCTCTCTCTTTATAAATGTGTAAAAAACCTCCTTTGATTCTGTCTCCAATGAATCCTAATACACTATTTAACAAAATTAATTGTAGGGCAACAAATGATCCAAGTTTGGGAAGGAGATGTATTAAGACAGTGGAGAAATGTCCCTAAGAGGAAGCATATCACTTAATATAGAAAAGTGCAAACCTGTGTTCTTGAGAGAGTGTATTTTCTGCTTCCCTATGACTTCCCTCACTTATTTCACTCAAGTTATGCATAAACAACTTATATAACCAAATATCCTTATTTCTTTATTCTACTTATCATGAAATCCTGCTGGAATTCTAGCAACAGTAGCCCTGGACCTGGCCAGTGTCCAGGGTCCTGTTTCTTAGGTCAACCCTGAAGGAGGAATAAGGTATTAAATAGTGTCAACAAAAAACAAAACAGAAAAGAGCTATAAATATCAAACAAAATGAATCTAAGGTTAAAAAAGATAAATCAGTAAACAGGACAAAGATGATCACTATTACTCATAAAGACTACAATCTGCATTAAAGCATTAAAGATTAATGTAATCTTGACTTTGCTCTTAATACGCTTTGAAATTATACTCTTCCAGGGCCATCTTAAGCTCTTTATATATACATTAATTTACTCCCAAGCAAACCCTTAAAGTTATGTGCTATTACAAAATCCATTTTTGTATTTAAAAAAGGAAGGCAGAAGGAGATGAAGTAATTTATTCAAGTTTCAGAATTGGTAAGTAGAAGGGTTGAGTTTGAACCCAGATAATCTATATCCACAGGCCACACCCTTAAATATGATGCAGTACTGCTTACTTACTATGTTTCTTTATCATAACCTCAAATGTGTAAAGAAAAACTATAAAGACTACAAAGACAATTTGAGACAAATGTTATACTTGTTTGATATTGTTATAAACTTCATTTCTAAAAGAAACAAGTACCAAAAACAGCCAAATATACTACCTAAAGTATATAATAAGCAAAACTATATTTCTTTAGCTACCTAACCAACTAAGAGTACAAACAGATAAATTTAGACATGAGAACAAGTATATAATCAAGGCACAGAGAAAAAAATAATTACCAGATACATTATATAATCCTATACCTATAACTAAAATCTAGATGAAATAGCCGATTTTAAGAAAGTATGTAACGACAGAAATACATAAAATTGTGCTAATATAAACAGGACAATAATTGTGGAAGATATTGTTAAATTTGTAAAAAAAAAAATACTTCCAAAAGGTCTCAGGCACACATTGTATGGCAAGCTGTTTCAACTTCAAGGGTATTAACAATTCTTTTGTCATTTAAACTTTTGTAGAGCCTAGAGAAAGAATATTTCTCATTTTGTAAAACTAGGAGAACAGGATAAACGATGTAAAAACCATAAGCTAGGATGCCTTAACAGAAAAAAAAAACTGTAGGAAAATCTTTCATATAAATATAAACCATAAATCTTGAAAATAAAATACTAGGAAAATTAATATTGATAGGTTATACCATTTATAGGATATACCATTTACAGGATATATGGTTAATAAAGGGTCATCCCAGAAATATTAGACTGTCTCAATCACATAAATCAATTAATAGTCTTTTCAAATAGCACAAAAACAAATAATATGTAGAGTGGAAAACTTACAAAATGATATGACATATGCCTTATATGACATATAAGAAAGTAATCAAATTCAAAATTCATACCTGATTTTTAAAAGTAAAAACCCTCTTAAGAAAAAAAAATATTTTAAATGGAAAACATATCAACCCCAAATATCTCACATTTAGAAGTACAAAGTAGAACCACCATAATATCCCTACTATTTTATAACAGTGTCCTAAATGTTTTAGCCCAGTTTCCTGGGCTATATATAGGAACTACATAAGAACTATATAAGAACAACAAGTACTTGAAAGTAAGAGGCAAATTCATAACTACTTACAGATATAATAGTGGCAGACGCCCTTTCAAGGGGCCACCTATCCCTTCTTCCTTGCACAAAACACCAGTCTTTGGAAAAGAGAGTTTCCCTTACAGATTAGAGAAATGAACTTTGATTTGCCTGAGCCTGTCCCAGTGATGCCATTCCTCTCACTAGTGATGAACTTAGACTTGGGCAGGTGACAGGTCCTGGATGGTATTCAGAGTGCCTCCTGTGTGTTCTTGGAGTGCTGCTAGTTCCTGGAGTTCACAGATGGGCAGTTCATTTCAGTTTAGATGCAGACTGCTTTCTTTGGCAGATTTACAGGACCAGAATCCTTGACATGTTGAGAACTGAAAGTTACCAGTCATAGGAATCTCATAGAATCATCTCTATAAATATCTCAAAAAGAAAATCTTGAGGGATAAATGTCTTCCTCCACATAAAGGGGTTATCATTCTTTAGATTTGATTCTTTCTCTGTTTTACTGCCCTTTTCAATCCAGAGTTTCTGTTCTCAGTGTCACTGAGTAATCCTTGGGGATACTCAGTAAGCCAGTGATGTCTTTCCTCCTCTGCTCCTGCTTTCTTTAGAAGGGAAAGTAATTGTGACATAATTTCCCACATACTCTTTATTTGTCCCAAGTACAACCTTAAAACCATCAGACAATATCTATAGCAATTGACACTCAATTACAGAACTCTGATTGGCTAATTAAATCATACTTAGCCTTCTCCATTACATATTTTATGTACACCATTTAATTATAAGCACTTCTTTCTATATTACTACATAAAATAGATAACATAGAAAAAACATAGTTCCATGGCCTATCCTCATGAGGCAACTATTCTCGTTGGTTTTTTGGTGGTGGTAGCAGGAGTGGAGGCAAAGTCTGGTGTTTGTATCCATATTGCTGAAGATTATACTTATAAAGTTACTTCTTGATTTTTAAAATATAAATACTGATTATTTACATCCTACAGTGGAAAATTAGAATTTAACATTCTAAAAACTCAGTTCTCTCCAAACATTCTCTTACCTCTGACTCTAAACATATATATATATATCTCCATCCCCTTCTCTCACTATGATCCATTATATATTCCTATTTTGGCATTGTTTGATTCTTCTGTATCATTGTTCTCTCTTGATTTGGTCTCCACATTTCATTTTATTTTTTTAAGTGTATTTATTTATTGAGAGAGAGAAAGAGAGAGAATCCCAAGCAGGCTCTCCACTGTCAGCACACAGCCTAATGTGGGGCTTGAACTCAGGAACCGTGAGATCATGACTTGAGCTGAAACCAAGAGTCGGACACTTAACCAACTGAGCCACCCAGGCATCCCTCCATATTTCATTTTATATCACTTCTTCAATTTTTGATGATCCTTCCCTCTCTGTTCATAGACATTAAATTACCATTTTGAACCTTATGAGCCTTATTTATTGGAAGACCTCCATAAAGGATACTTCCGTGAGGAGTTGTCCACTTCACTTACAGATTTCCAAATGGAAGAGTCTGTAAAACTTTTCTCTTTAGCCAGCTTCTCCACAGAATCCATACATTACAATTTCTTGCCTACGAGGCAAAGCCTGGACCTAGTCAAGAAATGGAGCTAATGTTGTCACCATTCAGTATCCAGGATTCCACTTAATCCACCTATTTTCTTTTTTTTTTTTTTTTTTTCAACGTTTTTTATTTATTTTGGGGACAGAGAGAGACAGAGCATGAACGGGGGAGGGGCAGAGAGAGAGGGAGACACAGAATCGGAAACAGGCTCCAGGCTCCGAGCCATCAGCCCAGAGCCTGACACGGGGCTCGAACTCACGGACCGCGAGATCGTGACCTGGCTGAAGTCGGACGCTTAACCGACTGCGCCACCCAGGCGCCCCAAATCCACCTATTTTCAGTAAGAATTCCTACTGTATGATGGGGGTCTGAATGTGTATGGTGCAAACTGGCTTTTATATGAAGAATGATCAGAGATGGACTCTCTGTTGTCAATCATTTCATTATTTTATTTATTTTTAATTTTGTTAATGTTTATTTATTTTTTGAGAGAGAGATTGACAGAGTATGAGCAGGGGAGAGGCAGAGAGAGAGACAGAGACACAGAATCCAAAGCAGGCTCCAGGCTCTGAGCTGTCAGCACAGAGCCTGACGCGGAGCTCAAACCCACAAACCGTGAGATCATGACCTGAGCCGAAGTCAGACGCTCAACCGACTGAGCCACCCAGGTGCCCCAATCATTTCATTATTTTAAACAGAAATAATACTTAACATAGGATACAAAGGTGATAAAAGGACAAATAAGTACAACAAATGAAAAATATTTTTTAATATTTAGCTTATTTCATCAGTCTTTAAGAAGAATAGTGGAATAGGCTCCTTGTTAAATACCAAAGCACATAATTAAAATTCCTAAAACAAACTTCCATTAAAACAGTTCTCAAAATGAATCACTCCCTTAAATAAGTTTAAGTATTGAGGAAATACCTATAATTGTTAATTTCACCAAACTACTAAATTCAAGCAAATACATAGCCTTGCTAAGATCAGATATTTTTTTTTACATTGACTAAATGTTAACTCAAAACTTCCATTTCCCAAACAGATTAAAGCTTAAATCCCATGGTTACTGAATAATGACTCATTATAGTGCAATGAATTGTATGTTTTAAAGATTTTTAAATTATCTGAGCAATAGTAACTAAATAAAAGTGTTGGTTTTTTTTTTTCAATTCTTGCTTTTTTTTTTTTTTTTATAGGAATAGCAAGTTCATTATTTTCGGGTAGATGGAATAATTGGCTAGTTAGCAGCACTTGTTATGTGATGAATATTCAATTACCAAAGTAGAAAAGATAAATGTATCATACCTCAGTAAATTAATTCCTTTTTGTAGAGTGAATTTGCATCCACCTGGCAGAAAACATAAACAGTCTCTTAGTATAAGCCTTGGACAAGTGTGCCAAAATAAAAAAAATTAAGGGGTGTTTAACTATTTCAATCTTTTTTAGAATATGATTGTCCCTCACAGATGTTTTCTTTATAACACCACTGAAATTAATCACATCTGTCTAAAATGTTCTTAGCATTACGAAATATATGGTTTTATAATGCTAAGTACATTAATTAAATCTCCTGCCATATTCAAAGATTCCTGTATTTCATGCAAAAGAGAACTGTAAGGAAATTGTAAAAACTATATAGTTGAATACATGAAGAGTAGATGATATTTAATGTGAAACCATAATGATTTTTAAAAATATTATGAAGTCTATTACTACCCAGGGCATTTTCAATCAGTTGTCAATTTTCCTCTTTTCTTTCAACTGAATCTACTGATTTCCCTTCTTTTGATATTTTTTTTCCCCATTGTTAATGAGTTCTTGAAATTTTGGGGTCGGAAAACTGAGATGCATGTCTCCTGATGATTTACTAAGACATCTATAAAACGTATGTTGATTCAGAGAGTTCCAAACCTTCTTACAGTTGTTAGTAGGGGAACAGATTAGTGGCCCAGGATAGAATTAAGACCTTATTTAGGTTTTGGAGACATCACCATCTCTCACAGTATTCAGTAGAAAGTAAAGCAATTGTGCCACTACATCAACCAATGTCAAAGCCCAACATCAAAGCAGGGCCTTGCTTGGCTATGTTGAAAACCGGAACAGTAACTTCTAGCCAGTTAATGCATTAATGTAAAGAAGGTTGAATGATGTGCTGTGAAAAGCCTAAGTTGGGAATCAGGAAATATAATTTTTGCCTCAGCTCAATTGCTAAATCTTTAATCTTAGGCAAACTACAGTATTTAGATTTCCACTTACAAAATGTGGGCATTCCACTGAGAGATTCTACGGATATCTGAAGATCTAATGTACTAGAATGATATGTTTCCTGAATAGACAATTACAAATCTCAATTTACATCCATCACAGGTCTTAAAATAAAGCGGTACCATTTAGACGGGTATTCTGATTTTCCTGAGTTGACTGATCTGTACTCATAAAACAATATTGCATCTACTTAATTGTAGTGGCAATAGCTTATAAAACCTTTCCTTTCACAATGATGTCTCTTCTTTGCAGAGAAATTTGAACGTAGAAATACTTAAATGTATCTAATGCTCATACTGAATTTCATCAGGAAACTTGGTCTCATGATACAAGTAAAAATCAGGAGTATTTAATTAGTGCCTATTTTCATTAACTAATGATCCAATTCAAGATTGATTAAGGTAGAGTGCCACTATTAAATTTAATACAACATTATTTAGAAATGATTGTTCATTCTTGTTTTACTAAAATATAACTGATTAGGGATGGCTTTCCAATATGTTTAAAATCACATGTGTTTTTTATTGCCTATCATTTGTTTTCCTAATTACTGGTGTTTTGATGGACTTACTGGAGAGGAATCATGAAAGTGCATGTGAGGAAAGACATAAATAAAATGGACTTTAAATTTACGACATACCCAACCCCCTCTCTCCACGTGCAAGCATGAAGGAAAGGCAGCACGAGGCTATAATGAGAAGACAGGAAGAAGGCTCTCACCAGACATTAAATATATCCTCATGTTGACCTTGGACTTCTTAGCCTCTAGAACTGTGAGAAATGAAAGTCTCTTTTTAAGTCACCAAGTCTATGGTATTTTATTACAGGCTAAAGCAGGGGACCCACAGATAAAACTTCCTTACAATCATGGTTTCTCTACCTCTGATAATAGATGCCGTATGACCAGGGCCATGGGACTCAGAGTAAAATTTAGAATTGGTGATGAGAAATATGGCAGCTGGAGTGCTGTATTACAAAAACAGAGTAGCCTGTTGGTCTGATCAAAGGATAAGGAATAAAATGGTGAAGTGGAAACACTCCCAGGACAAACTCTGTCTTCTGGACTATTTTTCCAAAGGCCAATGTTCCTTAAATCTCTCTATCACTGAATTTTCTACATTGCTTTTATTACCCAATTCTGCAGCTGTCATCCCAACTAGACCACATACTCAATGGAATCATGGATTCTCTTTTATTCATTTTTTTTCTCTCTCAGACAATAACTCTCAGCACATAATAAATACTTCATAAATATTTGATTGATTAATGTACAGTTGAATTGAGGAAAAATAAAGGTCTTGCCTTTATATCTCTCATGGGAATCTAGAAGTTAAAATAGTATCTTGATTTCATTACTTTTTATAAATAATCATGCACTTTAGAATAATTACTGGTTTTAGAAATTAAAGATCCGTAGTTCAGACTCACCAAAGAAAAACCTATGTAGAAAATCCAAGTTCTCTTTTTATTTCAGTAGAATGCATCAAATTTTCAATTGCATATTGTGGCACATATGGAATTGACAGGGCAATTATTTAACTCAGGTAAATAATGTACTTGTATGCCAATCACTTTATCACATTTTATAAAATAATCTATTGTTTGTGTCTGACTTTTGAATGTGTAGAATCTTCTTCTTCATGGAAGTAGAATGAGAATGTAAATGGTGTTACTTACAAAGAACTGTGAGATCCTTAGACAAAGCTAAGTCAAAATTCTACCATTCTCATTCACACATATTTGAAATACATTTTTTCAATTTAAAGAAAGAAAAACATCTTTAACCCTATGATTGTTTTACCTAATTACTTCCTAATGCTACAGTATTCCAAATAATAACATTTTTCATTCAACTCTCAAACACCTTTTCACATTTTTAATTCTCACATTGTACAGCACAGAATATAGTGAGATCATCCCCCTCCCAGCTTCATTAGCATTGTAATTTCTTGGCAAGAGAAAAAATCAACCTGATGCACTTGAATTCAACTTCAATTTGAAGTGTACACTACTCTAGTTAAAGCCTCTCTACAAATTTGACATAAATTAATGAAGTTTCCAAATGTTTTGTCAAATATACATAAAATGATATAAGAGATCTAGACACATCCCTTTCCTCATGACACCACCGAATATCTCGTTACTAGCCTGAAAGAAGATTTCATGAAATATGTAAATTTAATACCTAAAATAGTGAATAATTGATAGCCTGCTTTATAAAATTATTTTATGACTACCAGATAGTTAATATTCATTTTCTTTTCTTTTTTTAATTGTTTTAATGTTTATTTATTTTTGAGAGAATGAGAGAGAGAGAGAGAGAGAGAGAGAGAGAGATAGCACATGAGCAGGGGAGGGGTAGAGATAGAGGAGACACAGAATCTGAAGCAGGCTCAAGGCTCTGAGCTATCAGCACAGACCCGGATGTCCGGCTCAAGTTCACGAAGGGTGAGATCATGACCTGAGCTGAAACCGGATACTCAACCAAGCCACCCAGGTGTCCCTCATTTCATTTTTAATTATCAAGGAGAATGACCCTTTTTGTTGAGGTAAATGCACACACCCATACACCCACACACGATCAATGAAGTGTTTATTTGTTTAAATAATATTCAGGGATGAGAAATATTTGTTAGACTGGGAAAAATAATTTTCCAACAACCCTTTATAAATAAAAGGAGTATAAGGAACCGAACATATAAACCCTAGTAATTACACACCATGGTAAGTGTGTATTTAAGTGACATATTAATCTTGACAAAAAACGTTAAATGAACAAAGATACTCTTACACTATGGACTTTCCAGGCAATTGTAAATTTGGTTTAAAAATGTGTAGGAAATGTGAAAATAGAATAGCATATTTCCATTCCTAATTGAGACTTTCACAATGCCCTACATCAGAAATAACCTAGATTAAATCATTAGTACTTGGTTACAGGCAATCTTCTGCAATAAGATGATGCTGATTCATGAAAGAGTGTTAAAAATGTAAACTCATTCCTGAAGGAAAGAACAGATATAGTTATTCTGCCTTGCACAGTTTTATATTTTCTATCATGGAAACTATTAAATTTCCTTTTGAAAAAAATACCGAGAAGGAAATATTCTCCTTTTAATTGCATTGATACCTGAATATTCCTTAAAATATTTTATCACTTATCTGAAGAATGTAAGAGAGTGAAATGAAATTTCATAACAGGATAAAGAATATTTGTAAAAATTGGAACGATGGAAAACATTAGAGCTTTTAACATCCACGCTATCTACTTCAAGATACCTGGACATCAAATGGGGACCCCTCAAAGTTTGAATTCCTTGTAGCGGACCATCTACAGTTTTCCAGGCTTAAAGATCTAGACTTATTTCACAATATTCCAAACTAGCTCTTCCCAGTCCTTGGTCAGTCTGGTCCCCTGATTCCTCCTACATACCACATCTTATTCTAACATTTGGGTATGGTTCATATGGTTTCTCTCTCCTTATTTTCTTTCACTTTTTTTCTGCATAACAAAGCACTCATTGCTTACGAAACAACCTAATATCACTGTCTCCTCGGAATCTTCCCTATTTTAAGACGCTTTTCAATGAAGCCTATATTCTCATCACAGCAAACTAGACATATTCAGGTTTGAAAGGGACTATTTGTTTCTTAGTGCTGCCATAAAAAAAATATCACAAACGAGGTGGCCCAAAACAAGAGAAATTTATTCTGTGGCAGTTCTGGAGGCAATAAATCCAAAATTTACTGGATTTAGGTGTCAGCAGGGCCTTCCTCCATCCAATAGCTCTAGGAAAGAATCTATCCTTGATTCTTCCTACCTTGTGGTAATTGCTGGTAATCTTTTGCATTCCTTGGTTTGCAATGCATCATTCCAATTTCTTCTTCCATTTTCCCATGACTGTCTGTATATCTGTGTCTCTGAGTCTCTCTCTTCCCACTACAGCACCAGTCATTGGATTTAAGGCCCTCAGTAATCAACTATGACATCATCTTAACTTAATAACTGTGAAGAATCAATTTTCAAATTAGGTCACATTCACACATAAGGAGGATTAGGACTTCAACATATCTTTTTGGAGGACACAATTCAACCTGGAATAGGAACCCTCAAATGCATCTACACTAACCATTCATTATTATGACATAGAGAAACCCCAAGTAACTGTGCTTATATAATTTTGTTAACATGAGAAACTCACAATTTAGTAAGTTACAAGTTTTATCAATGGATACTACAGAATTATCGCGAACAAACAAAAAACCTATCTTCGTAACATAAGGCCTTGTTTCGGCCTTGTTTCCCTAGTTCTTTTCTTGAGCCCATACAGAATAAAGAGCATTGGCTTGTCAATATTATAGACCATTAAAAGATTAAAGACACTTCATTCCCCCCTAAGACTTTCTCCAGGATACACATTCCTATTTTACTGATTACCTTTTCTTAATATGTCATGAACAGAGTAAAAACCATGACATGTGTCTCTCAGGAAAACTGATTTAGCTCCAATTGTCTGATTTTGACAGAATGTCTCTTAATTGCCTACTTTCATATAGAATTAGAGTTTATTGTATCATAATGGCTTTGATATCAGACAGACGTAGCTATGAATTCCAAATTTGCCACTAGGCAATTGTGTTACCATTAAAATTAAATGATTTCTCTAAGCCTCAACGTCCTACTTGGCAAAATCATAATATAATATTTGCCATAAAGAGTTAAAGTAATAATTAGATAATAGATAATTAGCACAGTGCTTGGTAGATCTACTAACTGGCATCTTGTAAAAACATAATTTTTATTGGTCTAGCTAAATAGAAATCTCATTTAACACAACAGAACCTATATTATATTGAGCATGGCCTAGAGCCCTTAGTGCTAATTCATGCCCTGACAGCAACATCACAGCTAATATGGATTTGTACATTGTTTTGCAGACCTAGCTATTCTTATCTTGCTGACTATCAGAGTGTAGGAACAGAACAGTTCCAATCATATCCAGAGTTCGCATGGAGAGGTGTGCTTAAACATTCATTCTTTCACATTGGTAAATGGGGTAATGCAACTCATCTTCACCACTGCTTACCATTTTAACTTCTCAAAGAGCAACCTCTGAAAAAGCTGGAAAATTTTCTGATTTCTCTAAAGAAACAGCAACTCTTACTTGAGCTTTAACCTTTTGCAGGGTCTTAGTTTTCCAATCTGCATATATCTGCCATCAATACTTGACAAAGAGGCAGATTTCTAATTGCCACCTAATATCCATTTTCATATATATATATATATATATATATACACACACACATATATATACACACATATATATATATTTTTTTTTAAACAAACAACTTGATGTGGAGAAGTGACACAGCCATCTGAAATGCTAAATTTTGCCGCTAGAATAATCCATTTGATTAAATTCTGGCCAGTGAGATATAAGTAGAAGTGTTTTCAGGACTTCCAAGAAGGGTGTTGAAAGAGACTGGATTTATCTGGGAAACAGATTGAGAACATAGCCTTAATTCTTAGAGCTCTTGCACATCTCTTAGAATATAAAGTGGCCCTGATGATGGATGTCAAGACGGCTTCATAGATTAGCAGGATGAAGCTAGGTTTGATATCCAAAGACTCCAGTCCAGCTTTGGACTTCTTTATGTGGGAGAAAATTATAATTCTATCTTTTTGAAACCACTGCTATTTTGTGTTTTCTGCTATATGAAGATCAACCTATTTCAGTTCTTGTCCTAAATCTAACTGGGGATGGACTTAAAATAGACATCTGGCTCACTGAAAAGATGAATTCTTGGCCTCTGGGTCTTTAGATCAATTGTCCCTTTGTTATGAGTTGAATTGTGCTCCCCACCCCACCAAATTCATATATTGAAGTGCTTCAGAACATTATCTTATTTGAGGATACGGTCTTTACAGAAGTAATCAAATTAAAATGAGGTCATTAGGGTGGGCTCTAATCCAATGATTAGTATCCTCATAAAAATAGTATATCTGAAGATAGATATGCATAGAGAATACTAAAAGACACAGGGTGAACACAGTCATCTACAAGTCAAGGAGAAAGTCCTGGGACAGATTTTTCCTCACAACTCTAAGAAGGGACTAACCCTGCAGACACTTTGACATCAGACTTATGGGCCTCCACAACTGTGAAACAATACATTTCTGTTGTTTACATAACCCAGTCTGTGTTACTTTGTTATAAGGCAGCCCTCTCAAGTTAATACACCCCAGAATTCCAGAAAGACTTGTGGTTTCCACTTCATCTTAAAATTGCCAACCATTCCTCTTAGGCTTTTCATTTATTTCTTTGAATACCATGTATATTACATTATGACTTTTGCCCCAAACTGTCTTTTTAATATTTTAATTTTATTTAAAGCCAAGTTAGTTAATATATAGTGTAATCATGATTTCAGGAGTGAGAGTTTAGGGATTCATCACTTACATGTACCACCCACTACTCATCCCAACAAGTGCCCTCCTTAAAACCCATCACCCATTTACCTCATCCCCTCAATCACCTCCCCTCCAGCAACCCTCAGTTTGTTATCTGTATTTAAGAGTCTTTTACGGTTTGCCTCCCTCCCTCCTTTTATATTGTTTTTCCTTCCCTTCCCCTATGTTCATTTGTTTTGTTTCTTAAATTCCACATATGAATGAAATCATATATTTAACTTTCTCTGACTGACTTATTTAACTTAGCATAATACACTCTAGTTCCATCTTCATTGTTGCAAATGGCAAGATTTCATTCTTTTTGATCGCCGAGTAATATTCCAGTGTGTGTGTGTGTGTGTGTGTGTGTGTGCGCGCGCACGCGCACACACACACACACACACACATACCACCTCTTCTTTATCCATTCATCAGTAAATGGACATTTGGACTCTTTCCATTATTTGGCTATTATTGATAGCACTGCTATCAACATTAGAGTGCATGTGGCCCTTCGAATCACCATTTTTGAATCTTTTGGATAAATACCTAGTAGTGAAATTGCAGGTCATAGGGTCATTCTATTTTAGTTTTCTGAGTAGCCTCCATACTATTTTCCAAGAGTGGTTGCACCAGTTTGCATTCCCACCAACAGTGCAGAAGTGTTCCCCTTTCTCTGCATCCTTGTCCACATCTGTTGTTGCCTGGGTTGATAATTTTAGCCATTCTTATAGGTATGAGGTGGTATCTCATTGTGGTTTTGATTTGTATTTCCTTGATGATAAGTGATGTTGACCATCTTTTCATGTGTCTGTTAGCCATCTGGATGTCTTCTTTGGAAAACTGTCTGTTCACATCTTTTGCCCATTGCTTCACTGGATTATCTGATTTTGGGGCCTTGAGTTTGAGAAGTTCTTTACAGATTTTGAAAAGCAACCCTTTATCCAATATTTCATTTGCAAATAACTTCTCCCATTCTGTCAATTGCCTTTTAGTTGTGCTGATTGTTTCCTCTGCTGTGCAGCAGCTTTTTGTCTTCAGGAGGTCCTAATAGTTCATTTTTCGCTTTTATTTCTTTTGCCTCCAGAGACATGTCTACTAAGATGTTTCTGTGGCTGGGGTCAAAGAGGTTATTGCCTGCTTTCTCCTTGAGGATTTTGATGGTTTCCTGTCTTACGTTTAGGTCTTCACTCATTTTTTAGTTTATTTTTGTGTATGGTGTAAGAAAGTGGTCCAGGTTCATTCTTCTGCATGTTGCTATCCAGTTTTCCCAACACCATTTGCTGAAGAGACTCTCTTTTTTCCATTGTACACTTTTTCCTGCTTTGTCAAAGATTAGTTGGCCATACATCTGTGGGTCTGTTTCTGATTTTCAATTCTGTTCCACTGATCGATGTGTCTGTTTTTGTACCAGTATCATTCTGTCTTGATGATTACAGCTTTGTAATACAGTGTGAAGTCTGAAATTGTGATGCTTCCAGGTTTGGTTTTCCTTTTAACATTACTTTGGTTATTCTTAGTCTTTTCTGGACCCATACAAATTTTAGAATTGTTTGTTCTAGCTCTGTGAAGAATTCTGATGTTATTTTGATAGGGATTGCACTGAATATGTAGATTGGTTTGGGTAGTATAGACATTTTAATAATGTTTGTTCTTCCAATCCATGAGCATGGAATGTCTTCCATTTCTTTGTGGCTTCTTCAGTTTCTTTCATAAGTTTTTTACAGTTTTCAGCAATAGATCTTTTACCTCTTTGGTTAAGCTTAGTCCTAGCTATATTATGGTTTTTGGTGCAATTGTAAATGAAATAGATTCCTTGATTTCTCTTTCTGCTGCTTCCTTATTGATGTATAGAAATGCCACACATTTCTGTATGTTGACTTTATATCTTGTGACTTTGCTGAATTTGCGTATCAATTCTAGCAGTTTTTTGGTGGAGTCTTTTGGGTTTTCCACGTAGAGTATCATGTCATCTGCAAAGAGTGAGTTTGACATCTTCCTGGTTGATCTGAATGCCTTTTCTTTTTGTTGTCTGACTGCTGAGGCTATGACTTTCAAACTCTCTTTACCTAGATTTAGCCCTCTCTCATAGGCCAAGAATTCTGTACAGTGTGTGGGTTCACTGGACCACTAGATCCAACACACTATGACCTTGATGAATAATTATCTTATTTAACTCTATACTAACAACACAGTAATTGTCAATAAATTATTTTTCATAGGTTGGCATTTTAAAAACATATTTCAGAAATCAAATGGTTTAGAAGTCACATATATTTAGAAGTACAAATATATTTTCTTATTTTTAAAATAAGACAAATAACACTGTTTCATATGTGAAGATATCAAAATGTTATATGCTCTTACAGTTTATGTTATTATATGCTGGTATAAACTATAGCAGATTATTACACCTAGTTACATATTAGTACTTCTCTTTAAGTTTCTGGTCTCAAGGTAGTGACTATCACATACAGAATGCTATGAAAACATCCCCAGGAATAAATTAAACAAGAACAATGTCTATAATTTTTCACACACTTTCAGTAAGTTTATGGACAACTTGAAGACTATTAATAAATACATTTGCTCATAATACAAAATATATTGCTTGATATTTAAATAAAGAGTATTTGTTTTGTCAATCTCTTGTACCAGTCACTTGATTCAGGGCTTATTTCAGCTAGTGAGCACAGATATGATTGGTATCATGCTGACTGACAGGCATTGATTATGTGTTACTAGTAGTACAATATTTTTAGTATTACCTCTTTGTTTTCATGCAGATCATTATAGATCCATTTACTGCCTACCAATTACTAGCATTAATTAAAGTAGACCCTATGATTAGTCTGCTGGGCTACCATAACAAAGTACCAGAGACTTAAACAACAGAGACAATTCTTAAACAACAAAAACATTTTTCTCACAATCCTACAGGCTAAAGTTTGAGATCAAGGTGTTGGCAGGACTTTTTTTTTCTTTTGAGGCCTCTCTCCTTGTTTTGTAGATGGCCTCTTTCCCTATGTCTTCACATGGTCTTCCTTTTGTGTGTGTGTCTGTGTCTTAGTTTCCTCTACTTATGAGGACATCAGTCATATTGGATTAGAGTCCACCCTAATGATCTTGTTTGAACTTAGTAACCCCTTAAAAGACCATATCTACAAATACAGTTACATTCTTAGTCCTGGGGCTAGGAACTCAACATATGAACTTTTAGGGAACACGATTCAGTCCAAAGCACCCTGCATTCCAATTCAATTTTTTATGTGTGTTGCTTTTCTAATAGGATTAGTAGATTAATATTCAACCAACCATGATGTTGTTATTGATAACAGACTACCCGTTTTATTGTAAACAATTAAATTACTATCCAAAATATATTAAATAACTATTTTGGCACATGACTAAGAGAAGGAAGACAAATAGTAAGCCCTATAGTCACTGTTTTTCTGCCTGGAGACACTTCCCAGACTGCAGTGCAAGAAGTAGTAACTGAAGCAGAGTATAGCAGTATTACTGAGTTAAGGAGATAGAGATCAGGATTCAGGAGGTTTGCATGGCTTTAAAATTAGGATAGAGTGCAAGATAAGAGGGACTTACACAGATGAAGAGTTCCATAAATTTGCACAGTATTTCTTTGAGTCTGTGTTGAATACTAAACTGCATACGAAGAGAGTGAAACTATGAATAATGAGCAAAGAATAACTACTAGACAGAAGTACAAAGGCACTAACCATAAATTAAACAAGGTTGGCTATTAGATAATCAAATTCTACCAGGCATGGTAGAAACTAGTTAACTACCCAAATCATACAATAGAGACCCCAGAAATGCCACACTTTAATATTAAAGCTCTTCTTATAGGTAAGCTGGGTGTGCCCTAACTACTCTTATAACAAAGTACTCTTATTAAAATCAAACTACTTTTATGATTAATCTAGATGTGTTCTAACAAAGTTAGGACGGCCCACTAGAATACATATATGCTTCAAAGGAAGACAACAAAATCCAAATTTTCATCACAATGCCTAGCATCCAATTAAAAATCACCATTTTTACACAGAGACTAGAAAATGTGATTCATTACCAGGAGAAAACTTAGTAAATATAAGTAGAAGCAGAAATGACAGAGATAGTGGTAGACAAGAATTTTAAAAGAGCTGTTGTAAATATGTTCAAGTGCTTTATTTTTTAAAGAATAGACTCAATGAGGATAGAAACTATAAAAATGAATCCAATAAAAATTCTAGAGTTGAAAAAATACATTGTCTGAAATATGTACACCAAACTAGGAGTTCTCAAATGTTTTTGTAATGGGCCAGATTGTAAATATTTTAGGCTTTATGGCCCATATTGTCTGTGTCACAACAACTCAACTCTGCCATTATAGCACTAAAGCAACATCCATAGATAATATATAAACAAAAAAGTATGGCTGTGGTCCTTGAAAAACTCTATTAAAAAAGGGGGGGGGTGACTAACTGGATTTGGTCTGAGGGCCTTATTTGCCAACTCCTTCTCTAAACCATCCAAGCATATCTCCCAGGATACTTTTTTGGATAAGAAATTGGAGATATGAAACAAGAACAGCATTTTATGCCTGTAGAAGGATTTTTCTTTGTGTGATGGTAGCTGAGCTTCATGTACTTAAACACTTGGTCCAGGTACAATATTGAATGGCCTCAGAATTTTATTATTCTTTAAGAAAGTTTGAATTAAACCTCTTCTCACATGAATTCAGGAGGTCACTCCAAATCATTGCTTCTGCTGCTGACACCAGAAAAAATAAATTAAAAATAAAACCTCAAAAATTAGTATCATGAATGGTTTAAATTAACTAAAATTCCATGGAGAGTGATGTGGGAAACAAAAGCAGAAGGAAATTACAGATAAAATTAAATTTCTTTATAACCTGCAGCCCACTGACAAATACTTGAGGCAGGCAGAGTAAAACTTTTCTCCAGGAACTCCCTACTGTCTTAATGTTAATGCTTTGCTAGAAGGAAAAACAACCTTAGCTTGACAAGAGCTAGGCTTCCAGTCTCCTGTGAGTATTCTTTAGCATATGAAAATCTCTTTGGAAACCTCCCTTTAACTTTACCTCCCCCAACTCCCAAGTATATATCCAGCCTGTCTTCAGGGACCCAGAGCAGCTCTTTCTGCCCATGGGTTCTGTCCCGGTGCTCTAATAAAATCACCTTTTTGCACCAAAGACATCTTTAAGAATTATTTCTTGGCCATAAGCTCCAACCACCCCCTCCCCAATAACCCCAAAACCTCATCATTTGGCACTCAACGTGGGGCTGCTAGTCTTTACATATAGACTATCAGGTGGTACAAACTTGGTGAGTACTTTCTCTTCCTTACACTCATTTCAGCAACTTTTTAAGGAGTATGGTCTTACCGGAACATTTTCAGATTGATTGCTCAGGCTGCAATACTCTAGGCTGTGGCTACTCCACAGGGAGGAGAAAGACTGCCTTTTGCCTGGCTGGAATGGTAATAAGACCCAAAAACTTGATGCCTTCTCTTTATTCCTGTTCTGACACAAAGTTGTCTCTGTTGTGCATGGGACAGCCACCTAAGTGACTAGCATGGTTGCCAATCTTAAGAGTCCTATGTGAGGTTTCCTCCTCGTTGGTCTAATGTGATCCTCTTCACATCCCTGGTCTAGCCACTTCTGGTCACGAGACCTCCGCTCAGTGACAGCCAAAACTAGTACCAGATTGAATTAAAACCCAATCAGGGATTACTTCCTAGGAAGTCAGATGTTAAGGAATATATGTGTTAGAATGTGGCTTAGATCATGATGGATTTCTATTTTTACTGTTTTCCATCATTGCCTTCAACTACAGAATTGTATAATTTTGTAAAATTTTTCCAGTGTTTTCCATGGGTTAAAAATGGCAGGTTCTTTGTGGTCTTCCCCACAAGGCAAGCCACAGTGCCACACAACATTGCCTTCTCTGCAAGGTGAGCCACAGCATGACACAGCAAGGCTGCCAATGGCACAGCACAGCATGGCCACCCTGGTGCAGAGCTGCATGGCCTTCTCAGCAAGGGAAACTGGGTCCATAAACCGGCACTCATTTGTAGTCTAGAATCCAATGGGGAAGTGGGGTGAGGGCCAGCCTACCTCCTACAGGGGCCTTTAAAGGCAGTGGTGATCACACTGATTTTGTTCAGGGATGCCTTGGGCTGCTCTGACACCTCAGGAATCTCTGACATGTTCTGTGCATGGGATACCACCTGAGAGTCGAGGGGGATTTTCATGGTAATGGAATTTCTCCACTTTTCTCTCTCTAGGAGGAGCATGGGAGCACCTCTTCCATCCCCAAGGACTCTCCCTTGGGATAACTTTTAGCCCATTAGAAACAATTTGGATTGCAAAATTTATGAAGGAACCAATCTTTAACACTGCATGGCCTCAATAGGATCTAGCAGTTAGATCTCTTCTGTAAGAAACAGGGCAAATGCACAGAGGTACCCCAGGTCCAGACTTTCATTTCTCTTAATCAGGACCCAGATCTAAGGGCCTCTTATTATCTAAACAGGCCTTCCTTTCTCTAAATCAAGACCCAGAGTTAAGAGCCTCTTAATCTAAACTGGTCTCCTCCCAATAAACCCAGGTTGCTGTAAGAAACATAGGCATTGCCTGACGAATGGGACACTGACCCTCTCACTGTTCCTAAGAGTGGGGGCTTCTCCCTCATTCATTTCCTGGGTAATGGTTCTAACTGGAGCCAACTGTGGTTAGTCTGCCTCAGGATAGGAATTTTAAGGAATATTCCCAAGCAGCTGCCATAACTCCCTATGTTTCAGAGAAATTCCTGGTCTTCTCCAGCCTGACCTGGACTGCATATTTCCACTTGTTGGTGGAAAAAAATATGGTGTCTGCTCCTCTGTCAGAGCTGACATGGTTTAGAACCAGGAACCCTCTTTCTCTACATGCTGGTGGCATCTCACCTCTTCTGCCTCCTCCTGTTTCTGCATCACCTTGGATGTGGCCTACAAACTGGTTCCTGTACTATCCTCAGTATCTCAGGCCCTGTTGGCTCCTCCTTCCACCCTCAATATCTGGGAGCAAAAAGCATTCCCACATGGACCCACCACTTCAGATTTCCCCACCAGTGTCCCACATAAAAACTGACAATGGGGAACAGATTGTATTCTAAGTGGGTGCAGCTTATTCGGTGTTTAATGTAATTTGTCAGTTTAATTAATATAGATATGTCTTGAGAGTTATCAGCATTAACTATGGAACTTATTCCATCTAGGTTTACTAAAGGTCAAAAAAGCTTGTTTTGTCTCTATTGCAGTTTGTTAACAAAAATGTAACTTAAAAAGATGGTTAATTCCATTTCAAAGTTTTCATGGATAATTGTTAAGATAGCTTTCAAAGTCTTTTTTTTCTGTTTTTGTCTCTTTTTTATATATGAAATTTATTGTCAAATTAGTTTCCATACAACACCCAGTGCTCATCCCAACAGGTGGCCTCCTCAATGCCCATCACCCACTTTCCCCTCCCTCCCACCCCCCATCAACCCTCAGCTTACTCTCAGTTTTTAAGAGTCTCTTATGGTTTGCCTCCTTCCCTCTCTGTAACATTTTTCCCCCTTCCCCTCCCCCATGGTCTTCTGTTAAGTTTCTCAGGATCCACATAAGAGTGAAAACATACATACGGTATCTTTCTGATAGCTTTCAAAGTCTGTACTAATCTGAAACTTTAAAGCTTTGCTTGCATGATAATTGGTCATCACTTAGGCCTCTTCTAAATAGGATGAGGTGCTAAAGCATTGATTACTGAACATAGGTTTGTGCTTTTGACTTACTGCAGAGCAGCTAAGGATATGTGGGTCTGATGGTAAACATGCTTTGTGCTTTATAACTTTCTTAGGTTTTTTAACAAACTTCTCCAAGATTTAAATTGTAAGTGAATTTGACCAATTAGGCTTATTTGGTATATTAAACTCTGGAAGCACTGTCAAACAAATATAAACCTTAGGTTACATTTAGGTAAATGCTATAATTAGATTATATTGCAATTCTTAAAGTCTTGATAAATTTTGGCAATAGGTCATCACTTAACTTTACAATTTTTAAGTGTTATGTGCCACAGAAATAACCAAATTTCCTTGCCAGCTATATTGTAGTCTCTCATTAGATCTTTAACTTTGCACATTTTTAAGTCTTTTTGTGAGTTTTGTGACTCTTGTTTTAAAACACTGCTGGTTCTCTAATGTTTGCTCTTCCAGATTAAGGAAACTTTCTCAATATATCCATGATATAGAGTAATAGGATAAAGTATTCCTCTGTGAACAGTTAAAGCATTTAACTTTTCTCTCTACCTGAACCCTCTGAAATTCAAAAACTCTCCACAAGCATTCTTTCTTCCATGGCAATTATAATTAATTGCATAAGTTCAACGAGAATCTTCGAACAAGACACCATTGAAAATATTGGTTATTTTAACAAGACTTGGACTGGAATGTCATATTTGAGACACATGCACAGACTCAGATATGACTACAGAGCTTTATTTTTCAATGTTTGTTTATTTTTGAGAGACAGAGAGACAGAACACAAGCAGAGGAGGGGCAGAGAGAGAGGGAGATACAGAATCCAAAGCAGGCTCTGGGCTCTGTAGAGCCTGACGTGGGGCTTGAACTCATGAGCTGTGAGATCAGGATCTGTGCCAAAGTTGGACACTTAACCGACTGAGCCATCAGGTGCCCCATTCATACAGCTTTAAGGAGCTAAGATTGACTTTATGAAACATGAAGCCAACAAAGCCCCTTGAAATGTTGGCCTGATAACTTGTTTACAGAGTTCCCAGCAGTCTTATCAGGTGAGGAAAGAACATCACTTCTTGGCAGGTACAGGAACCTCAGGACACTTAGGTGTGAGAAATTCACCCAAATCAACAGGTATTGCAAGCATGTCTGATTGCAAGTACTTGGCTTGGCTTCTGGCCTGAAGAGGCTACTAAACGTTCAATCTAGAGATTCCTTATAAAAAGTTCCAGCGAAGCAAATTTTAAAAGATCTCTACGATCAATTAATACTCTTACCAAGCTTATGTAAATAATTAGGCTGAGTAGATTTAAAAGACTCTTATATTGGTAATGCAGATGACAGTTGGTTTGCTGATGGCAGTAGTTTCATGGAGAAGGGGATAAGGAAGGCTGGGTATGCTACAGTCAGACAGTCTAACTCAGACTACTGAAGCCAAAGTTCTTCCAGCAAACATGTCTTCCCAAAAAGCAGAATTAATAGCACTCATTCTTGCTTTACAATTACCAAAGGGCCTCAGAATCAATATCTGTACTGACTCTAAATATACTTTCCTAGTCCTACATGTGCATGGGGCTATCTGGAAGGAGAAGGAGTTAGTATCAACTCATAACTCTCCCATTAAATATGGATCTGAAATAATAGCCCTCTTAGAGGCTATATATGAACCCAAGGAGGTGGTTGTAATTCATCTCAGGGGACATAAAAAGGACAGATCCAGAGAATCTAAACGGAATAACCTAGCAGACTGTGAGCTGCACTCATATAAGGCAAATACTGAGCCTCATACCAGTCTTGACACCAATAAAAGATATATCCCCAGTCTACTCAGATCAAGAAACCCAAGTACCCCAGGAATGGGGATTCTCAAAAACTGCACAGGACTGGTTTATAAATGATAGAAGAATAGTCTTTATAGCCAAAGGCAACTAATGGAAACTAATACAGGGTATACACCAAGCTACTCATTGGTGTATACCCTGAGTATACCCTCATTACCTACTCATTTAGGTAAAAAGGCCTGGGACAATTGGTTAAAGATACCTTTGATGGGATTAATTTAACCACTACCATAAAACAAGCCTGTCAATCATGTGCTATTTGTGCATAAGCAAATCCAGAGGGTGCTATTTGCCTCCTGCCTCTTTTAAGGCCACTCCAAAGGCAGGGAATGTATCCAGGGAAGGACTGGAAATTAGATTTTGCACAAATGTCATCATGCAAAGGGTATAAGTACTTATTGGTTTATGTAGATACCTTTACTGGATGGATAGAGGCCTTCCCTTGTAAGACCAAAAAGGCCACTGAAGTGACAAAAACTTTGCTAAGGGAAATTGTCCCTAGATTTGAACTCCCTTGGTCCCTACAAAGTGACAATGGACCATCTTTTATTGCACAAAACTCAACAAATAGCTTAGTCCTTAAAAAACAATTACTATTTATATTTGGCCTCGTATATACAATCCTCTGGAAAGGCTAAAAAAGCTGACCACACCTGAAAGCAGCATCTTACCAAACTAAGCATTGAAACTCAAGAAAACTGGGTTACTCTTTTACTGGTAGGGCTTCGCAGAATGAGAATTGCCCCAAAACAACCAACAGGGGTAAGTCCCTTTGAGTTACTATATGGAAAATCTTTTCTCAATGTAGACCTATCAATAGATGGAGACTATACTGTTCTGTTAAATTATTCACTTGAGGCCAGGTTAATTCATAAATCTCTAAATGAACATGCAAACCATATCCTTCCTAAATTTGATCTGACAGCTACTAGAAATCCACCCCATAGAAACCCAAGAAATACTGTTTATTTAAAGAACTGGAAGTCTAATACAGCAGGGGATATAACTGCAAAATGGAAGGACCCTTACCAAGTCATATTACATATTCCCACTGCAGTAAAGTTAAAGGGGCATTCTTCATGGATTCACATATCAAGA
This sequence comes from Panthera uncia, assembly GCF_023721935.1. NCBI lineage: Eukaryota > Metazoa > Chordata > Mammalia > Carnivora > Felidae > Panthera > Panthera uncia. The sequence continues at coordinate 96,045,607 of NW_026057580.1, forward strand.
ATTAAACCTGTACCTTCCTCATACAGGAATCTAAAAATAAAATTTTTAATGGTTATATTTATATTTGAGACACAGAGAGACAGAGCATGAGCAGGGGAGGTGCAGAGACAGAGGGAGACACAGAATCTGAAGCAGGCTCTGGGCTCTGAGCTGTCAGCACAGAGCCCGAGGCGGGGCTCAAACTCGTCAACTGCAAGATCATGACCAGAGCCGAAGTCAGATGCTCACTGCGCCACCCAGGCTCAACCAACTTCCTCTCATAAAGAAATCTAGTATGCCAGTTGATGTATCTTTTTATTCCTCTGAACCAGTGGAAGACCCCAAATTTCTCTTCAAATGACAAGAAAGAACTGGAGGAAAATTATCAAAGATTTTTTATTTAAGCTTCTCTTTTTCTCATTATCAACCTTATTTTTTTGTCTTTTCCTGTGTCTCCCTGTCTGGTGCCAAGACTCCTTCACCACCATACCTTCTAGCTGACAGATGATCCTTTCTACTCAAGGAGGTTCCTATATGTGGTCTACCTTGGACCGGCTGCCTCTGTCTTTGGCACTCTTCTATATAAGTACCCCAACTGACCAATATTCACCCAAAGGTGGAGACATCTCTAAACCTCTATATAGCAGGAAGAAGTTACAAAGGAGACGATCTTCTACCCTCAGCAAACTTAAAGATTTAACTGTCAAAATTGTTCAGGGGGGAATGATGTGGGAAACAAAAGCATAAGGAAATGGGAGGTAAAATTAAATTTCTTTATAACCTGCAGCCCCTTGACAAATACTTGAAGCAGGCAGAGTAAAACTTTTCTCCAGGAACTCCCTACTGTCTTAATGTTAATGCTTTGCTAGAGGGAAAAACAACCTTAGCTTGACAATAGTCAGGCATCCAGTCTCCTATTAGTCTTTTTTACATATGAAAATCCCTTTGGAAACTTCCCCTTGTCTTTATCTCCCCCAACTCCCAAGTATATAACAAATCTCTCTTCAGGGTCCCAGGGCAGCTCTTTCAGCCCATTGGTTCTGTCCCCATGCTCTCATAAAATCACCTTTTTGCACCAAAGAGATCTTCAAGAGTTCTTTCTTGGCCTCAGCTCCGAAACCCCCCAATCACCCCAAAATCTCATCAGAGAGGGGCACCTGGATGGCTCAGTTGGTTGAGTATCTGACTTCAGTTCAGGTCATGATCTTGTGGTTAGTTCCAGCCCCACACTGGGCTTGCTGCTGTCAGCCTGTCAGCATAGAGCCTGCTTCAGATCTTGTGTCCCCCTCTTGCTGCCCCTCCCCTGCTTGTCCTCTCTCAAAAAATAAACATTAAAAAACCATAAAATTCCATGGAGACAAGAACCCTTCCAAGATGAATTATGTAGAAATAAACAAACGAGAACAGAGGTTGTTTACTCAGAGTTTGCTAGAAGAAGGGAACCAGCCACTATCACAGCATTTGTCTGGGACTCAAAGAAAGGCAGGGGAGTGGAAAAGCTTTATGGTGGAAAAAAAAGCTTTATGGTGGGGAAGGTTTAAATTATGCTTTCATTGGGGGTTGTTAGCATAGGGAAGCTGGAGGCAGTCTAACTAGAAATGGAGCATCCTATGTGACTGTTCTGGGGGGCCTATCTGGCTTTGTCCAGTTGGTTCTGATTTGGGAGTGAGTGTAAAACTTATGGAAGCTAGTAGTCCCTGTCCAGGTTCTGACTGTTCTGGCCTGACGGCTGCAGAAATTTTGATTTGACTTTCCAGATTGTTGGCTGCAGAATTTGCAGGTCAGATGTCTGCTTTCACATATGGTCTTGCCATTGTCCATTTGTATATTCATCACTCAAGTCAAACTATCTCCAAACATTTCGTTTGCAGATCCTGGGCACTAGCTGAAGATTGGGGTAAATTTATACTACGAGTCCTTGTAAAAGAGAAGCCAACAATTTTTAGCAGCTGTGCATGATGGAGTAACACATTTTAACCTGATGGGTTTCAACCCCATGGCAACACTTCCCCATGATATAACTGCTAAATAGCTATTCTGCAGGAAGTGAGGGGCTGAAGAGTTAATTTGCAAGTTTCTAAAAGAAAGAATAAAATCTCCTGCAGTACTGCCTTCCTGTTTTAGGAAAATAAAAGATCTGTTGGAGAAAGAGAGCCTTAAGTACAGTACAGTTGTCTGCCTTAGGCATTTGCCTGTTTGTGAAGCTGTATGGGGCAGGCAGCTGAAGAGCTAGGCAAGGTATCTCTGAACTCTCAAATTTTCAGAGCTGCAAAGACAGAAAACCATGAGGGTCTTAATCCTATACTGTAGAAAACTTAGAAGGCCACATATGTAAATAAAGGTGAAACAAAAGAAGACTATACCTTCTCAAAGCTGTAATGAAGCCCTGACCAAGATAAATCTTTGAATGGACTGAGAAGATAAATAACTGCCTTACTAGCCTTACACTGAAAAAAAAAGAGAGAGAGAAAAAAAAAACAGAAGGGGGAAAATACATATATACGAAACCCTATTGTTTGACAAAATGCCTAGAATATATCACTAATATTCATAAACTTGTAAACTGGTAAGTATACAAAAGTGAGTATACATAACCAATCCAGAGAACAAAGAGACAATGGCAGCAAACCCAGGAATAATCCAGATATTTAGTTATTTTATATAAATTATATGTCAACTGCATATATTGAGTTGTGAATCAAGTATTTTAAAGCATATTTTAGGATATTTGAATTTTTAAAGAAACTAGTTACATTAATTAAAAGTTATATGTAAGAATATGCAAATAACCAAGTAAACCTAAAGTTGGAAAATGAAATGTTAATTAACCTATCATACAGTAAGAGTGCGCACTCAGAGAAATAAATATCAACAAGAGAAAAATAGGTTACTGGAACAAAATAGGCTACAGATGGACTCATGCATACATAGAAATTTAATATAGGATAAATTTGGCACCATCAATCAATGCTGAAATGAAATATCATCCATAGATATGGAGTAGAGTGACTCACCATATGGGGAAAGTGAAAAGTCATTATTCAATCTCACAGGAAAAAGAGTCCCAAAGAGGTTAAAGAAAACATGCCAAGACAAAATTTTAAAGATTACAAAAGTAAATGAAGGAGGCTATATATGTGACAAAGGGGTAAGAGTGATGAGAAATACTTAACACAGAAAATTAAAAAAACAACTATCAAAACAAAAGTGATTGTGATACTTCTAAATAGGTTTCTCTTCAATGAAGAATACCAAAATTAACATACATAGGAAATTGGGAAAAACATTTTGGTTTGCTCTAAATCAGAAATGAAATGATATTTACAATATAAAAGGAATATACGTAAATCAACAAAAATTCTGCAATCCACATAGGAAAATGGGAAAGGATATGAATCTGCAAAAAAGGATGAAAACACTCAAGAAAACAAAAGAAATGAATAAAATAGAAACCAGAGATACAATAGATAGGATCAACAAACTCAAAAGCTATTCTTTGAAAGAAACTGATAATATTGACAAAAATCTGGAAAATTAAGAAATGAAAAAGAAGGCACAACATCAGAAAATTTTTAAAAATTACTAATTCTATAGATATTAAAAATTACTAGAAAATACTATGAACAAAGCTGTCAAGTTATTTAGCACTGAGATCAAATAAGTTCTGTGAAATATATAATTTCTAAAAGCTGAATTTAGAAAAAAAAGTCCTGCGTAATCCCATAAAAATAAATCAGTGTTTTAAAATGTTCTTATACAGATCAACAGCAGTTTCAAATAGTTTTACTTGGTTATTAAACTCTAAAGGCACAAATAATTCTACTCTTAACTTTTTTTCCAGACAACGAAAAAGAAAGGAAACAGTCATCAGCTAATTTAGTAGCATAACATTAAAATCTGCTAAGTCGGTATGAAAAAAGAAATTACTATCCCATCTTACTCATAAACAAGGATACAAAATCATAAGAAAATATTTATTAGCCAAATTCAGGAATATATTTTAAAAAGACTATAAATAATAATATATGATATATAATAAAATATATATTATATAATAATATACATTATTATATATTATATGTTATATATAATAACTATAAAATAATCATTAAAAATCCAACAAAAGTTGTTACAGAACTTTAAATAAAAATTTTATGTTTATAACATTATAAAGTTTAAAGATTTTTAAATAACTAAATATACAGAGTGATGGATTGCAAAGATGTCAATTTTTACTGAATAGGGCTACAGAATAAATGTAATTCCAGTGCTAATGTCAAAAGATAGTTTGTGGAAATAGACAAACTGATTCTAAATTGTATGGGGAAAGGCAGTTTTAAAAATAGCACATAGCCTTATTTATAACCAGAACATAATAGGAACCCCCAAAATGTGTCTGCACACTCACAGACACACACACATTTGAAACTGGTAAGAGGGGCGCCTGGGTGGCTCAGTTGGTTAAGCGTCCTCAGCTCAGGTCACGATCTCGCAGTCCGCGAGTTCGAGCCCCGCGTCGGGCTCTGGGCTGATGGCTCAGAGCCTGGAGCTTGCTTCCGATTCTGTGTCTCCGTCTCTCTCTGCCCCTCCCCCGTTCATGCTGTGTCTCTCTCTGTCTCAAAAATAAATAAATGTTAAAAAAAATTTTAAAAAAAATGAAACTGGTAGGAAAACAAATTTTATTTGCTTCCTCGCCAGCATATATTAAAGAACTTAGAGATGTAATGTAAATATAAAAGTGTAAACTGCAAAATCTAAAGCTAAAGATTCTTTAGGGGTAAATATAGGAGTAAGTCACATTAGTAGTGAGAATTTCTGAACCAATATAAAAAAATTACTAAACATAAAGGAAAATATGAATAAATACATTAATACATTAAAGCACATTAAAAACAAATACATTAAAATATTTATTCATCACATTTCATGAGAGAAATTGGAAAGGTAGGTTGAAATGACATTTGTATAAATATGGATATTACAGTCATTTGGAAATAGCAACTTTGAATTTCCAAAGATTATTTAGTTTTTATTTTTTTTAACATTTATTTATTTTTGAGAGACAGAGCATGAGTGGGGGAGAGGTAGAAAGAGAAGGAGACACAGAATCTGAAGCAGGCTCCAGGTTCTGAGCTGTCAGCACAGAGCCTGATGCAGGGCTGAACCCACAAACCTTGAGATCATGACCTGAGCCGAAGTTGGACACTTAACTGCCTAAGCCACCCAAGCATCCTGAATTTCCAAGGATTATTTTAAAAGAATTTGTACTTTTAAATCAAGTTCAAGTCTCTTCCCCAAAGTGGATTGATAACATTACTTTTTTTTTTTTCATAATGAGACTTTTCGTCAGCATTGAAAGTCTGAATTTTATATAAATTCTTGGATGGCTGAGTCATACCCATCAGTTTGTTAAACTTTAGAACCTGTCTCACCCTTCATAGCTTTTCAGAACTACTACCTTCACTATGAAGTTCCATGAATTTTCCCAATTCAAATTTAGGCTTCTATAGCACTTTTCTTTTCTATCAAAGACATCATGGAGAAGATAAAAAAAATTGGAAAGCCTTTCTGTATCTTCTACAATGCTCTCCACTCCATTTATTGACCACTTCTTGCAAGTTATTCATCTACAACTTTTGGATCATGAATTTCATCAACTTCTTCTGGATTTTGCAGACCTGTGGTCCTGAACTTAAGTCTTTTGAGTCTTACTGTTGCATTTTTTTCAGTAAAACCAACACAGGGTAGAAGAACCAAATAACCATCAGAATTCTTGACTTCAACATGAACTTCAATCACAGCCTGTTTTTTGTGTGTTTGTTTGTTTGTTTGTTTATCACAGAGCACAAAAGTATAATTCATCCTATGGAAGTTGGTCAGGCAGTTTTTGCCCAGAACATCCTTGGTAACGAGCATGATTTTTCTAACTTCATCATTCTGCAAATCAGCAAGTCTCCCTTCAAAAACACTACCCTTGATGCAATCAATATACACATCAGAGGCAATTTTGGTTCCTTGAATCCTTCAGATTAGCTTTTTTCCAGCTCTACTTATATAAAACATAGCTGTTGCTTTCACATCATATCAATGTGTCTTTAAAAAATGGGTCAGCTACTTTCTTTTTGGCTCTCTTTTTTGCTGCCTTTTGTAAGATGCTAGTTGTTGCCATTCATCATGGTGCAGCTCTGGGAGCCAAAGCCTTACACCCTTATTTTATTTTGCAACTTTTATGGGCACTGCAAAGTTGCCAACCCCAGTCCATAATCTCAGAAGCAGGAAACTACTCAGACTTTTTAGAGCCCTTGCGTGTGTTTGTACAAAGAATTAAATAACTATCATTCCACATTATTTCCTTGTAATTGCCATTTTTTTTAAATGAAAAGCTATTTAGGGTATATGTCTTAAGGAAATGATAAAGATTATGGTAACAAGGTACTATAGTGTGACTGTGCCATACCCCTGAAAAAAAACCCATATGTTGAAATCAATACCCAATGTGATGACATTAAGAGTTACTTAGGTCCTGAAGGTGTGGTCCTCATGAATGGGATTAGTGCTCTTACAAAAAAAGACCCTACAGAGTTAGCTCACTCCTGACCCAGAAAAGGGTCTTTACCCAACTATGTTGGCACTGTGATCTCAGGCTACCAGCCTCAAGAACTGTAAGAAATAATTTATGCACTATTTTGTTATAGCATACAGAATAAGACACACAGCTTATTTAAGCATTATGTTATTTGAAAGTTACTAAGATCATTTTTCAATACAGTTTGGTGAATAAATATTTCAACCCTTCTTATATCAAATAAAAACCAATCTGGTTCTTTAAACTTAAATCATTAGCTTAATATGTACTTTAGACCCATTCTTTGATTTTACCTTCCCCAATTACTAGCATAAGGATTTTTTTAGGCATGTAAACACTCTTTGGAGTATAAGAATATTTTAAATGGTGAACTGCTATCACTTATTTTACAGTTACTCTTGCCAGTCATTTTATTACAATAATTAGGGCTAATAAATTGGTCACGACCTTGGAAACCATAGTGTACAAATCAAGATAATCTACCAGCCTGTTGGTTGTCATAGAAACTGATCATAGCAAGCATGTTTAATGCAGCACACATTTATGCATAAATTAACAACCCACTAAAGTTTAAAAGTGAGCCTAAGCAAAATCATTTTTACCACAACTTTTATCATTGGTCTCTATTTTACCTCATGTGTCATTCCTTTTAAAACTGGAACTAAAAAAATACATAATATTGAACTAAATAGGTAAAGGATATACCTTTAGAGCTAATATTCAGTAGTTTTCTCATAAGGGAAGAATTCTCTCATTTCAGATTAAATAATGTATCAATATGACTTGTCCTAGCAATCGAAATGCCCTTGCTTCCAATGTATTTAGCTTCCCCCTTCATTGCCTAACTGTACTAATCTGGGGAATAAAAAGTCTTGCAAAATATAACATTGGGATGCAGCGAACTGCATCATCTTAAGGATTTAAAATGCAATTTCTGAAGAATAAAAAGGATATAATTGGAGCCTTGAAACACATAAGCAGAGTTTTCTGTGCAAATAATGAAATATTCTTGTCATTCAAACGTTTCGTCCATAAACCATTTGGTTAAAATTATATGTCATTCTTTTACACAAAATGCATTTCTATAAATTCCTTCTTTTCATTTGTTTAAATAAATTACACCAAAACATAAAAATATAATCCAAAGAGAGCATCCCTATCTCAATACTGAATATTACCAAGTCTAATATAAAATTTAAGGTATGTTTACATTAAAGAAAATCATTAAGGAAAGAAGTTAAAAGAAATAGGAATACTTCAAGAATATCTATGTAAAACATACAATTATATATGCACATATATATGTGTAAGTATATAAGCATATATAAGAATATACATTCATATAACTATGTACACATAAAAAGAGAGAAATCTAACCATGTATCATGTACCCATCATTTGGCTTCGATGAATAAAAATTCATGACCAATGTTGTTTATTTTTATCCCCACTAATTAACCCAATCTCACATTATTTAAAGAACTATTTTATTAAATTTTTCTTTTTATGTTTCATATGTGCTTCTTAAACAATCTTTCAAAAACATGATGATAATTACATCAACTGCCTTAAAGTTAGTTCCTAATTATCATCAAATACCCAGTGAGTTTTCAGACTTCTCCAGTTACCTCATATAAGAGTTTTGCAGGGGGTTTGTTGGGATCAGGGTACAAATGAGGTCTACGCAATGGAATTAGCCAGTGTGTCCCTTAGATCTCTCTTTATGTATTTCTCTTTTTCTCCTTTTAATTTTTTTTTCTTCCCTCTGGGAATTTTGTGAAAATAGGTTATTCGTCCTACATAGTTTCACACAATCTAAATTTTCCTGATCACCTCTCTGTTGTGTCTTTTAACATGTTTTTCTGCCTTCTTATTCTATGTGAATCAACAGTTAGATCCACAGATTCACTTTTCAATTTTAGAAAGAATTTTATATAGTAGATGCAAAGCACTTGCATCAGAAGTCCATAATGGCTGGTTTTTGACATTGTTCTATTAGAAACCATTGATGACAATTACCTATATATAATTAATGACTTCAGGGTTGTAAAATGGTGATACACTAATGCTAATACCCTTATTAATTTATTGGCTGAGGTATGTTTAAAAAAGAAACTTTCTCTCATGAAATCTTTGGTTACCACACAATACAGCTTATATAGGAAAATGGGAATTTAAATACTTTTTTAACAGCTTTCATAATAATAAACTATTTTCCTAGCATCTTCCAAGAAATTCAATAAGATTGTATATTTATATATATGCACCAATATTTAAACCACAGCCATTATTTCTCTTTTACACTCAACTCATATATTAATAATATCTTAGTTATCATTTGAGAACTTAAAAGAATACTTATTTATAAATACAGTCCTAGGTGGTTTTTTTTGGTACCTCACTTATAAGAAAGATCATGTGGCTTTTCCTTTACAACATACTATTATGTAGAGTTGAATATTAAGGGTTTTATAAATGATTTTTATATAACTTTAATTTTACTGTATCAACTAGTATTTCCTAATATATCTTATTATAAATATATAAACTTCTGTGTTGCAGAATATGAGACCTGAAAGGGGCAGATGATGTGGTGTGAGAAGGCTGCCTGAATGCATATTATAAAGAAAAAGATATATGGTATCTGATATATATATTTTATTATCTACAATATTATATATAAACTACATTATATATAATATATATGGATATATATGGATAAGAATATAGATCATAATCATTAGAATTTTCTTACATTGAAAAAATACTTATATATTACATACACATAAAATAACATTTTATCTTTATTATTTAACATCATTAAGTTCATATTTTAAAGAAACAGAGAGTTGTTTTTTGTTTGTTTTATATTTCCCCCTTATATAATTCTTAATTTAAAAACTTCAAAATTCAAAAATTTTAAAAATTCTCATGGCCACTCTAACATTGATTTCTTTCTTAATAGCTAGGATTAACAAATCTTTTAAGAATAAACAGAAAATGAACCAAAACTGAACAACAGGTTTATGATTTAACTATAGCTAAATACTCAACTAACTGCAACAAATTTTAACGCTATAGTTGTTTATTTACATTGTCATATTACTTCAAAGCATTTTGAAGTTAATTGTTGTAACTTATAAAGAAATAAGCACACATCAGATTAGAATATAACCTCTATTGCTTTTAAAATCAAGTAGATTGGCTACATGATTTCTAGGGTCATCATAACGTTTTAAAAATTAAATAGCAATAATAACATTTTTTGGATTATTTTTTAAAGATAAAAATCTACAACTTAAACGATATAAATACAAATAAGAAGTTCTGAGATTTATAAGCTCTTTATGAGCTTAATCAAAAGGAGTACTATGCAGTACTCTGTGAGAATGTATTCTTAACAAAATTTTAATATAATTATTCTGCCCACATGATATACACATCACTATATGTATATGTGATATTATTATAACATCTTTTGCCTTATATTGATTATGGGATGTACGGTATTTTTACCAATGCATTGTACCTATCAAATCATTCTCTCAGCCCACGTATTCACAAGTGCAGGGAGATCAGTTTTGAGACATGATGAACTAATCACCAAAGAACAGATGTTTGTATTCTACACTGTACTTATTAACTTCTTCAGAAAAACTTTCAGGTTTTATAAGCTATCATCTATTTAATATACTTCCAAAATAATGAGATGTGAAGTAACTGGTCAACTATTACATTGTTATTCAAATTAAAAGGTTTATTTTCCTGATGTTGTCTTCATGTAGAATCCCCAAATAATCTATGCCAAATTATCTAACATAAGTGGAAAATAAAACTCAATAGAAATTCTGAAAAAATTAAAAATGTCTAGTGCATAATATGGCCATAGGTACCATGCAAAGTACTGATTATATATAAAAGGAATGTATAATTTATTATTTAATACAGTATAGTTTGAGAGTGAAAGGGGGTACTATTAATAATTATGCTGAAACGATGTCTGTAAAATAAGTCTGTCTATGGCAGGGCATACTGGTTACACTGAAATAATTAAAACAAATTGGTCCCCACCTCCTTAGAACTTGTTAAAGTATGATAGCCATGTTATACATAAACAAATATAAATTTTAAAATTATTTAAGAGCTGAATAGGCATAGTTGTAAGGGAACTGGGTATGGTACTAACAAGATTTTAACACCAAGCTTGCTACCCATATCAGCAGTGTTATGTGACAATCATATTTACAATTAAAACCTTTGTCTTATTACCTATATTTAGCCTTCCTCTGCTATTGCAATTTTTTTCCACCAGATGGTAGCCAATAAAAGCAGGAAAAAGAGCAATTAACAAAGTTAAAAGAAACAAGATTAAATTGAAACAAAACTTATATAGAGAATTAGATTATAGCTAGAGATGTAGCTCTGCATGTAAAAATTCCATATGTCAAATAAATTAACAATAACATTTTAACCGTTTTTTTTTTTCAAAACAAATATTGCCCCAATATTGAATCTGTACAAATCCTTTGAGTTAACTTGGATTTTTAGGTCTCTCAGACGATTAAATAATATACACAGGAAAATGCTAAATTTGATCACTGGAGTCCATGGTCATTTTTTCATAGGTTATTCACAAGCATGAATATAGACTTTATCACAATTTTTTTCTGGGAAGAAATTTTTATTATTATAAATAAATATTTACTTTTATTTCCAGCGTAGATAATATACACTGTTATGTTGGTCTCAAGTGTGGACAATACAGTGATTCAACAATTCTGTGCATTTACTCAGTGTGCATCACTGTAAGCGTGCTCTTAATCCCCTTCACCTATTTCACTCGTCCGCTCCACCTACGTCTCCTCCGGTAACCATCGGTTTGTTCTCTAAGAATACAGGCATTTTAAAATTCCTCAATACTTTATGTAAAAGAAACACTGTGATGTTCTAACATATAATTTTTAGAATATACATTTTCTGACACTTGTTTTAAAAAATGCACTTATCCTTCTTATCCAGCAAAAATCAGATATGTGGTATTATTTCCTCTGTGTGGAGTCCTCTCCTCTAGCCTTGTTAGTCTTGGTTTGTACATGAAGTATTCATTATTTGCAAAAACCAATTATCATCCCTGTCTGGATACATTAAGATTTTTTCTACAAGTCTTTTCCTATCACATTTTAAGCAACAGTATACATGAATTATTCATAGTTCCCATATTGCAGGCAAGTTTTTTTTTATTAAATTTGATCATAATAATGGTTATTACCCCAGTCATGGCAGTTTTATGAGTCTTCTTCAATGCCATTACCTGGAAAGATTTCAATCAAGAAATATAAAAGATGCAAATCAATTTCCATAATAAAATTAAACTGTACCGTCTACTCCTTCATTCCAGCAATAGAGCTGATTGACAGCCTCTTCCTGATAGCTGGAGCAGATAACTTTCAGATAAAGAAATGGAGAATGGCAGATTATTTGCTCTTAAGAATTTCAGTGACTTTTTCCTTATTGTTGATATTTGATGTTTGCTAATCTCACTGGAACATAATATTTAACTCAGGGTCTGTGCACAAATTTACTTTCAAGCGGAGTATTTTCCTCGCTAATACTAGTTAATTTTCTCAGGTAGTTGTGCTTATAACAGAATAAACACAGTGTTGAGTGCTAGGATACTGTTTTCCTCCTGCTGACAAATGTAACCTCATTCTGTACAACAAAAATACTGATCTGGGGAAGAAAGAGTGACTAATTTGATTCTGGGTATCAATTTTTTTAATTAAAAATATCATATTTTTATTGGGAGAATTTTCTCCTACTAAATATATATATCAGCTTCTGCTCTCACACAATGAGAGGTATTAAGCTGGACTCTAAGTTTGCAGATTTAGACTGGAAATTTTTATGATGAGAGGTCATGATGGCTGAGAGCAGAAAAACTGTTGTGAATATATGCGTTACATACCCTGGTTTAGAAGAGAGGGTCTGAAGCCCTATCACTACCCTTACTTCTTCCTCAAACCACTGAGTGACTAGACGGGTAACTGGAGTAGCACTCATCTAATCCCACTCCTCCCAAAATGTATCACAGGATTTGAGTAAAAGTTGAGACAGCAACAATGAGCTATTATAAGAATGTCAACATTCTTTAAGGCAATGGGACCAGAGATCTTGCAACTTAACTCTTTCCTGTTCTCTCAATAGTTCTCTCTCACCATTAATAATTAGCATTGGATTAACATCAAAAATATCTTCAGCTTAGTATCTTTACTCTTCTCAAAACTTCTTTCATAAATACTTGTGTTGTAAGATAGTATTAAAATAAAATTTGAGTAATAGAAACAAATTATTTTTAGTGAAGATAATTTAAAGTTCAGTTGGCAGCAGTAGGAATCCTCAGAAGTTCTAATCATATCAGCCCTACTTATCTCCAATGAATTAATTTAAACTTTACTTCTTATCTGATAAAACATAGGAAGATTGTCTATATTTTAACACTTATCACTATAAACAGTTCCTCTTTAATTGTTTATATCTATAACATACTATAAATACTTTCCAGCCATAAATATTGGATATATATCCCATGTCTATAACAATGACCAGTCAATGCTTACTGATTTGAATAATTGACTGATGGATATACTAGTTGCAGAGGTAAGCAGCTTCCATAATTGATATACATTTTCCAGAAAGATCTCTTCTAATCAATAAACAATTGTTCCCCTACTGCTATGTACTAGACATAATGTTAATTTTTGTAACCTATGGTGTGTTCACATTTATGCTGTTCATTCTCTAGTTTAATAAATGTCAATAAGTGTCTCATTCATAAAGACATGAAATTAATTTTAATTTAATTGTATCTTATGTTTACAGGGTAGAAGTATTATATTTTCAAAAAAATTGTTAATACAACATAAACATAAGATTTACATGCAAATAATTTGAATATAAAATTGTATACACTTAACACTAGCTAAGAATAATCTTAATAAAAAATTTAAGAAAATAAATATCCTGTGACGCCTGGATGGCTCAGTCGTTTCAGCACTCGACTCTTGATTTCGGCTCAGGTCAGGATCTCATGATTCATGAGATCAAGTCCCACATGGGGTTCTGCACTGATAGCATGTAGCCTGCTTAGGAGTCTCTCTCCCTCTCTCTCTGCCCCTTGCCTGCTCTCACTCTCTCAAAATAAATAAATAAAGTTAAAAAACTAAATTTCTTGCAAAGTTGTGGAATGTGGGTCACAAAATTAGATGCCATATTCCCTAGTATATAATGAAAATAAAATATCAAAATAAATTATGCCATTTGTATTACTCATGAACTACAGCCATAAGAGAGGTGACTAAGTTGAGAGATGATTCAGCCATAAGGAGATTTTTGCTATGAATACTGTCCTTAATGGAATCCAAATAATAATAACAAAGATAATAATAAATTTTACTACAAAGCTATGGTAATTAACACATGTGGTACTGGCATAAAGATAGACAAATAGGTTGATGAAAAATATTTTAAAGTCTAGAAAAAAACCCTCACATTCATGTCCAATTAAATTTTGACAAAGGTGCCAAGACAATTCAATAGTGAAAAAAAAAGTCTTTTCAACAAATGGTGTTCAGACAACACAATATCCACACACAAAAGACCTCATATCCTGTAACTCACATCATATATAACAATGAACTTATATCCACCAAGAAGACCTAACAATTGTAAACATTTATACTCCAAATGTGAGAGCACCCAAATATATAAATTAATCACAAAATAAAGAAACTCATTGATAATAATACCATAATAGTAGGGGACTTCAACACCCCACTTACAACAATGGACAGATCATTTAAACAGAAAATCAACAAGGAAACAATGGCTTTGAATGACATACTGGACCAGATGGACTTAACAGATATATTCAGAATATTTCAAGCTAACGCAGCAAAATACACATTCTTCTCCAGTGCACATGGAACATTCTCCAGAATAGACCATATACTGGGACACAAATCAGTCCTCAAAAAATACGAAAAGATCAAGGTCATACCATGCATTTTTCAGACCACAATGCTATGAAACTCTAAATCAACAACAAGAAAAAATTTGGAAAGATAACAAATACTTGGAGACTAAACAACATACTACTAAAGAATGAATGAGCTAACCAAGAAGTTAAAGAGGAAATTAAAAAGTACATGGAAGCCAATGAAAATGATAACACTACAACCCAAAACCTCTGGGACGCAGCAATGGCGGTATTAACAGGGAAGTATATAGCAATCCAAGCTTTCCTAAAGAAGGAAGAAAGATCTCAGATACACAACCTGACCTTATACCCTAAATAGCTGGAAAAAGAACAGCAAATAAAACCAAAAACCAGAAGAAGACAGGAAATAATAAAGATTAGAGCAGAAATCAATGCTATCCAAATGAGAAAAACAACAACAACAACAACAACAACAACAACAACAAAAAAGAAAAAAAAAAAAAAAACAGATCAATGAAACCAGAAGCTGGTTCTTTGAAAGAATGATCAAAATTGATAAACCACTAACCGGTTTGATCAAAAAGAAAAAGGAAAGGACCCAAATAAATAAAGAATGAAAGAGAAGTGATCACAACCAACAAAGTAGAAATAAAAACAATAATAAGAGAATATTATGAGCAATGATATGCCAATAAATTTGGCAATCTGGAAGATATGGACAAACTCTCAGAAACATATAAACTACCAAGACTGAAACAGGAAGAAATAGAAAATTTGAACAGACCTATAAACAGTAAAGAAATCAAATTAGTAATCAAATATCTCTCTCTCAAAAAAAAAAAAAAAAAAAGTCCAGGGCCAGATGGCTTTCCAGGGGAATTCTACCAAACATTTAAGGAAGAGTTAACACCTATTCTCTTGAAGCTGTTCCAAAAAATAGAAATGGAAGGAAAACTTCCAAGCTCTTCCTATAAAGCCAGCATTACCTTGATTCCAAAACCAAAGACCCCACTAAAAAGTACTATACACCAATTTCCCTGATGAACATGGATTCAAAAATCTTCAACAAGGGAATAGACAACCGGATCCAGCAATACATTAAAAAAGTTATTCACCATGACCAAGCAGGATTTATACCTGGGATGGAAGGCTGGTTCAATATCTGCACAACAATGTGATTCATGACATCAATAAAAGAAAGGACAAGAACCATATGATCTTCTCAATAGATGCAGAGAAAACATTGGACAAAATATAGCATCCTTTCTTGTATAAACCTTCAAAGAAGTAGGGATAGAAGGGTCATACCTCAAGATCATAAAAGCCATATATGAAAAGACTCAACACTAATATCACCCTCAATGGGGAAAAACTGACAGCTTTCCCCCTAAGGTCAGGAACAAGACAGGGATGTCCACTCTCGCCACTGTTATTCAACATGGTATTGGAAGTCTTAGCCTCAGCAATCAGACAACACAAAGAAATAAAAGGCATCCAAATCAGCCAGGAGGAGGTCAGACTTTCACTCTTCACAGATGATAATCTGTATGGAAAACCCAAAAGATTCCACGAAAAAACTGCAAGAACTGATTCGCAAATTCAGCAAAGTTGCAGGATATAAAATCAATGCGCAGAAACCAGTTGCATTCCTATAAACCAACAATGAAGCAACAGAAAGAGAAATCAAGGAATTGTTCCCATTTACAATTGCACCAAAAACCATAAAATACCTAGGAAGAAATCTAACCAAAGAGGTGAAAAATCTATACACTGAAAACCATAGAAAACTTATGAAAGAAATTGAAGAAAACAAAAAAAATGGAAAAAGATCCACGCTCCTGGATAGGAAGAATATTGTTAAAATACCGATACTACCCAAAGCAATCAACATATTCAACGCAGTACCTATGAAAATAACACCAGCATTCTTCACAGAACTAGAACAAACAATCCTAAAATTTGTATGGAACCAGAAAAGATCCCAAATAGCCAAAGCAATCTTGAAAAAAGAAAACCAAAGCAGGAGGCATCACAATCCCAGACTTCAAGCTGTATTACAAAGCTGTAATCATCAAGACAGTATGGTGCTGGCACAAAAACAGACACATAGATCAGTGGAACAGAATAGAGAACCCAGAAATGGACCCACAAACGTATGGCCAACTAATCTTTGACAAAACAGGAAAGACTATCCAATAGAATAAAGACAGTCTCTTCAGCCAATGGTGCTGGGAAAAATGGACAACAACATGCAGAAAAATGAACCTGGACCACTTCCTTACACCATACACAAAAATAAACTCAAAATGGATGAAAGACCTAAATGTAAGACAGGAAGCTATCAAAATCCTCGAGGAGAAACCAGGAAAAAACCTCTTTGACCTTGGCCGCAGCAACTTCTTACTCAACATGTCTCCAGAGGCAAGGGAAACAAAAGCAAAAATGAACTATTGGGACCTCCTCAAAATAAAAAGCTTCTGCACAGGGAAGAAAACAATCAGCAAAGCTGAAAGGCAACTGACAGAATAGGAGAAGATATTTGCAGATGACATATCAGATAAAAGGTTGGTATCCAAAATCTATAAAGAACTTATCAAACTCAACACCCAAAAAACAAATAATCCAGTGAAGAAATGAGTAAAACACATGAATAGACACTTCTCCAAGTAAGAGATCCAGATAGCCAACAGACACGTGAAAAGATGGTCAACATCACTCATCATCAGGGAAATAGAAATCAAAACCACAATGAGATACCATCTCACACCTGTCAGAATGGCTAACATTAACAACTCAGGCAACAACAGATGTGGTGAGGATGCAGAGAAAGAGGATCTCATTTGCACTGTTATTGGGAATACAAACTGGTACAGCCACTCTGGAAAACAGTATGGAGGTTCCTCAAAAAATTAAAAATAGAACCTATGACCCAGAAATTGCACTGCGAGGTATTTATCCAAGGAATACAGGTATGCTATTTCGAAGGGGCACATGCATCCCAATGTTTATAGCAGCAATATCAACAATAGCCAGAGTATGGAAAGAGCCCGGAGTATGGAAAGAGTCCATTGATGGATGAATGGATAAGAAGAAGTGGTGCATATATATACACAATGGAGTATTACTCGGCAATCAAAAAGAATGAAATCTTGCTATTTGCAACTACGTGAATGGAACTAGAGAGTATAATGCTAAGTGAAATCAGTCAGAGAGAGACAAATGTCATATGACTTCACTCGTACAAGAACTTTAAGATACAAAACAGATGAACACAAGGGAAGGGAAGCAAAAATAATATGAAAACAGGGAGGAGGACAAAACATCAGAGACTCTTAAATACAGAGAACAAACAGTTACTGGAGGAGTTGTGGGAGGGGGGGTGGGCTAAATGGGTAAGGGACATTAAGGAATCTACTCCTGAAATCGTTGCACTATATGCTAACTACCTTGGAAGTAAATTAAAAAGATAAATTAAATTAAAAATAAATAAATAAACTTGGGGCACCTGGGTGGCTCAGTCGGTTGCGCATCTGACTTCGGCTCAGGTCATTAGCTTGCGGTTCCTGAGTTCGAGCCCCGCATCAGGCTCTATGCTACAGCTCAGAGCCCAGAGCCTGCTTCAGATTCTTTGTCTCCCTCTTTCTCTACCCCTCCCCTATTCACGCTCTGTCTCTCCATCTCTCTCAAAGATAAATATTTCAAAAATTAATAGAAATAAATAAATAATTAAACAAACAATAAAAATCATAAATCCAAATGTAAGAGGTAAACTATAAAATTCTTAGAAGAAAATAGGAGTAAATCTCAATGACCTTCGATTCAATCGGCAATAGGCAATAATTGAATAGGCAATAACTTCTTATATGTGAAATATATAATTAAATTGGCAATAATTCAATAGGGAATAATTTCTTATATATGAAATCAAATATCACAAGCAATAAAAGGAAAAGAAAAAAAGGTAAATTAGACTTCACATTTAGAAACCTTTGTTAGCACAATAAACTGAAAAATGGGGACAATATTTCCCACTTGTATCTATGATAAGGGATGTGCTTCCAGAATAAAGACCTCTTACAACTCAACAGTAACCAAATAAACTAATTAAAATGGGAATGGATTTGTATAGGCTTTTCGCAAAAGAAGGTACACAGTAGGCCAATATGCACAGGAAAGATGCTCAACATCATTAGATATTAGAGAAATGTAAACCAAAACCACAATGAATACCATTTCACACTCACTAGGATGGTCACAATAAAAAAAAAAAAGATAAGCAATAACTAGTGTTGGTAAAAACCTGGGAAAATTGGAATCCTCATATATTCTTGGTGAGAATGTAAAATGGTATGGTGCCTTTGGAAAACAGCTTGGCAGTTCCTCACCAAGTTAAACATAGAGAGTGACCATATGACCAGCAATGCCATTGGTATATATTATCTAAGAGAACAGAAAACATTCCCATAAAAAATATGAAAATATTCACAGCAGCATTCTTCATAAGAGCAGAAATGTAGAATAATTTAAACATCCATTAACTAATGAATGGATAAATAAAATATATCCATACAATGGAATACTACTATTCAGCATTGAGAAGCAATGAAGACATATACACGCTACAGCATAGATGAATCTGATATCATTATGTTAATTAAAAGAAGTCAGTGAAAAATTACCACATATTGTAACATTCTATTTATAGGAAAAGTCCAGGAAAAAACAAAGAGCAAACGGAACAAAAGAAAACAGCAAACACTGTGATAGATTTTAATACAACCATATCAATAATCACTTTAAATGTGAATGATGTAAAGATATCTCTTACAAGACTGTGATTATCAGACCAAATTAGATGCTGTCTAGAAAAGCCTCAATTTAAATATAAAAATACAGATAGGTTAATAGTATTTTTACTTAGAAGACCTTAAAAATGTAAAAATTTAGAAACATGTACTAAATTATGTTTCTACAAAATGGTATAACTACAATGTCTTAATGGGATCAATAAATTAAATATACATCCTGGGTCACTTTTGTTCCATTTTTAAAATTTTGTATATTTTAGTTCAAAAGAACAGAGGATAATATTAACCAGTACTAGGGAAAGCCTAATTTGAGATGATACATTTTAGGACCTCTTTATGTCAATTTGTTGCTATTCTCAGGTGTTTTTTTTTTAATTGCTTTCCTCTTTCCTCAGAAATCTGAGAGTGATCCAACTGCTTCATTGTCTGCAAAGTGCATTTCAAAGCTTCTTCTCCCTTGTAGCAGCAAGAACAGAGTACCCAAAATATGAGGATTTTTGAATTACTATCCTCAATGTAAGTCATTATGAGCAATTTATTCTAATACATATCATTGAGCTCTAATATAAAAAATATTCATTATAACCATTATCAGCTAATACTATTACTCCAGGCAATAGAAAATTTACTCACATTGTTAATGTTTGTTTTAATATGTTTTAAACCTTAAGAAAGATATTCAGAAAAAATAAATAAAGATTTCTAAAATGGAAATTGAATCCTCTTCTGCTTATTGTTAGAATTTTTGTTTTGTTTTTAAATAAGATCTGGTACTGAAAATTTCTGACAGATAGTAAAATAAGCTCCTGAATCTTCCCTTTACCTGGCATTTCCGTTTGAGGATGTTTCTAAATGAGAAACAAAATGAACCACAAATAAACAGTAGCTATTTTCTAGACCAATCCAGTTTTGAAAATCTCTAATAGTTGATGTATGCTTTGTGTTTGTTCATCTTGAAAATTCACCTTAGTTTACTCTATGTATTTCACTTTCCCAGATATAAAAAGAACCTTCGATGGTCTGTTCAATACATGCTACTTGATAGAGTGATTAGCTAGAACTGGAGAAACATCTTGTGTCTGGCTGTTTTACTGAAAATGCTTTTCCTTTCCTACAGGCAAAAATAAGTTAAAACAAGTCAACCTTGGCCAAATATATTTTTATTTAAGAATCTCTGCAGTTGACTTTATTTATTTTTAATATGTATAGAATTACAGATGACAAACACATTTGAGGTTCAACTTTGCAAAGACTTACTCAAGTGAAACACTTGTTTCAGAAGGAAAAAACTAGGGGATAGAATCCCTAAATCTCTGTGAACCCCATTAGTCATGAAACAATGTTATCATTTATTCACTGAAGTCAAAGTATAGACACATAACAATTTGCTGACAAAACAAAAAAGTA
The DNA here is from genome assembly GCF_023721935.1 of Panthera uncia. Taxonomy (NCBI): domain Eukaryota; kingdom Metazoa; phylum Chordata; class Mammalia; order Carnivora; family Felidae; genus Panthera; species Panthera uncia. The sequence continues at coordinate 96,066,383 of NW_026057580.1, forward strand.
AATATGTAAAGATTTCCTTAGGAAGCTTCTGAAAATGTAAATATGTTCCCAGCAGAATGTCTAAAGTACCTAGCAGCTTACCATAATTACAACCAAATAAAATCCCTCAATACTGTGTTACTTCCAACCTGGATCATTAATAAACTAAATATTCTAGAGCTTTGTCAGAATAGCTTGGCTGAACACTTGTTGACACAGTTGTTTTGTTTTGTTTTTCTATTGTGTTTGCTTGTTTAACAAAGCAGTGCAAGTGAAATTCATTTACATAAGTTAGAATTTTTTTTATTTTCAAAAACCAGGGAATGACTATGTGCTAATTAATATTAAGCAAAAGTATTACTGAATCTTATACTATTTTAAAGGCAAATAGTTCAAAGGTGTGATGTTTGTGTTTATGTGTGCATACTGACACAGCATCAATCAGTTCTGGGAAGCAGGTAAAGACTGAGGAAGTGTAAAATCTGCCTCTATGGTCACTGGAAGTATTCAGATGATAGGACTTTAGAATCCACTATTCACTCTCCTTGATCAATCACAAATTTAATCTACTGCTACCATGAAACTACTGACAAAACCAATCCAGTTTATTATTTTACATAGTTAGGGGCTATAAACAGGCAACTAATAAGAAATATGAAATACATATTTTAACCAAATCAAATTTTAATTAGAAATGTTAAGGGGTGCCTGGGTGGTTCAGTCAGTGAAGCATCCAACTCTTGATTCTGGCTCAGGTCATGATCTCATGATGCTGGGATGGAGCCCCATATAGGGCTCCATACTCAGGATTGCTTGGGATTCTCTCTCTCCCCCCCACCTCTTCTTTCCTTTCCCTACTCTCCCTCATGCTCTCTCTCAAAATAAATAAAGATTTTAAAAAATGTTAAAATTTTTCCAACAAATGCTGATGTTTATTGAAAATTTACTGGGATATGTTCTTTAGAAAACACATGAACCTAAATGACTTGGAAAGGAAGATGGAAAGTCACTGGAATTGACAAATGATTCAGTGCTGACCATATATGTTACAAAATATTATAATATAATAAATATTAATATAATATATCACATATCACATAATATAATATATAATTACCATAGAATTAGAATGGAGAAACTTGTATAAAGATAAATTATGACCCTCAATACTTTATTTAGAGATAAGTGTCCCAATACAAGAAGGAGAATATTAGTATTATGAATACTTTTAAATATTAAGAATCTTAGTATTTTAGCATTATTAGGAAAAGCAGATTTCCAATACGGGAATTTTAGAAGAAACTCTGGCTCATCTAGTCAGAAAAAATATTCAAAAATGAAGTATTTGATTTCTGACCTTTATTAATATGTAATCCCTCTGATATGAATAATAGCTAATTAGCAGTACTTAGTTTATATTATTATTCTACTTCCATGAATATCCCCAACAGAGATAAGGAAAGCATTCCTATATTATACCAACACCATATTCTGTGGAACTTAAATACCCATTTCAGTTAGGACACATATTTATTATGCATTAGGGGTCTTGGAGCCTTCATCAGCACTTACTCTTAAATATGATTTCAAAATAAGCCACAATACTGCAAAACAAAGAATAAATACACTGCATATCTTTGCACCATTAGAGGCTACATGTCTAATATTCTGGTTTGTGTAGTTCCTTTATACCATAATGAAACAGACAGTGGCATTCACTAATTGTTTGGAGTCAGTGTATGGGTTATATGTTGTATATTTGGGAGATAACATCTTTAGAAACGCAATATATGTAAGGACCAAAATGGATGGGTACTTTGTACATGTGGATATAATAAATATTAGTGGTAAAAATGAGCTATGGCAGGAAGGACTGAAATAGTCTTTGTGGACTGGAGTTATAGTAATGTGTCCTCTCCTCATTGTAAAACATTATTAATTTAGTGTCAATCAACCATCTCCTCATACATGGGGTTTCAATAATGTTAACAAAACAGGCCAATATAGGATAATAACATGACAATGTGCTATGTTTAACTCTCACCAAAAAAACTGAAAGAACCAGCCTGTAAGAAATTAGATCAAGGCGAAGGGTTTCATATTAACATAATACATGAAAAAAGATGCCAATTTAATAATTGTTGTCTTTGATTTGAATCACATAGAAGATATAATCAAGTCTTATGTCCTGAGACAAAATCTGCAAAGTCTACCACTCTAAAACATTTTCTTTTTTCTTCTGGGTTTCGTCACATCACTTTAATCCTAGGAAAAGTATTAGAAACAGCATAGAGGTAACAAAAAAAAATGAGAATTAAGCTCATGATGTTTATATTTTAAAAATGATATATGTAAATAATACTATTTATTTATTAATACACTGATTTTGAGATCTTTTTTACATTTTTACATATTCAAAATATTTTAATGTTAAAAATATGGTTTGACATTAAAATGTATGAATTTACCAATGCTTACTAAAATTTATTAATTTGTGATCCATGTTTCACTTGAGATAAGTCATTTATGGAAAGTAAATCTTTTACTTTTCTACCTATGTGATTAGTATACATTTTAGAAATGTATACAATTTCTAGAATTAAATTAATAGAATAGCATCTAGTAAAGGAATGTTAAATAACAAGAAAATGTGTTGATTATTTTCCACATGAATAAAATTTCCCTGGTATACTTTAAAACATTAAAAACCATATGTAACATTGAAGAGATCAAAAATAAACCATTATGTACACATACACATACTGGGACTGAGCAAACATCTGATTCAAGGATAAGTAAATATTTTTATAAAAATAATGAAAATGTTGCCTTGATGATGCTAGGAACAATGTGGTTTCAGAAAGAATTATGACATACATATTTAAGAAGCGTTTGTTATAAATTCACAATTCAAGAAAGCAAGAAATTTATAAAACCAAAGGTAAAACACAAGAACACAATAATAAAGCCACTCAAACAAATATAAAAAGAGAACCGGTAAGTAAGGATATGTCATGATTCAAGTTATGAAAATAAAGAAAGAAAAACAATGAGATATTTCAAGTCATATTAGATTCAAACTGTATAATCATCATTTTTAAAATACCATTATTATGTACAAAGGCAAAAATCAGGAAAGCCTTCAGATTACAATGAAATTATCAAAAGTAAGATAAAAGGAAAGGAAATTATTCAAATGTAGGAAAGGTAATATAAATTCAAATTATGGATTATTGGTATTTTGGAATAAATTCATAGAAGTAATAATAATATTTAATAAAAGCAATCATCTCCTGCATTAAATAAATTCCTAAATTTACTTATTTGCAAGTGTCAATACAGGGAAGACTGGTGGTTACTCACAAATCTGTTGGCCTTCAATTTATTTATAATAACAAATGACAGAAAAAAAAGTACATATCTCTGAGAGATAGTTTCAGCAGTTCAAGATTTTATGCTATTTTTATTTATGACAAAAATCAAATATGGTATGCAAGAGTCAGAATCCTTTTTAAAAGATCTCAAAGGGCACCTGGGTGGCTCAGTCTGGTGAGCATCCAGTATCCAACTCTCGATTTCAGCTCAGGTCATGATCTCAAGGTTCATAGGATTGAGCCCTATTTCGGGCTCTGCACTGTCAGAGTTTAGGATTTTCTCTCTCTCTCTCTCTCTCTCTCTCTCTCTCTCTCTCTCTCCTGCCCACTCATGTGCCCCCTTGTGCACTCTCTCTCACAAAATAAAATTAAAAAAAAACAAAAACAAAAACTAGGGTGCCTAGATGGCTCAGTCAGTTAAGCGTCTGACTTCGGCTCATGTCATGATCTCACGGTTCATGAGTTTGAGCTCCACATTGGGCTCTGTGCTGACAGTTCAGAGCCTGGAGCCTGCTTCGGATTCTGAGTCTCCCTGTCTCTGTCCCTCCCCCACTCATGCTCTGTCTCTCTCTCTCTCAAAAATAAATATTAATATTTTTTAAATAATAAAAAATATTTAAAAGATCACAAAAATAAAAGACATAACAAAAAATTAACTCTGATTTTAAAAAATCATGGTTGAGGAAACATTAAGTTGCAGGTGATCTAGAGTTTAACACTTTCCAGCAAAAAGAAAAAGGCCTCAAAAGTCTGACTACCTTCAAACATCTATCAAGCTCAGAATAAGTATAAAAGAGTATATATGAAATAAACACCACCTATGTTATATGGTAAACGAGGGCATATTAGCCAATTAACCATATTGATTCAAAAACACTCTTTGCCTATAAAAATTTTGTAGGATAACAGAGGTGTTGAATTCCTCCAATGGGTGGCCAGGTAAAAATGTATTGTGTCTGTAAAGGTGAAGATAAAATGAGTCTCAGAGGCTGTTGAAATAGACAATGAACAGATTAGGTAAATCCATAATAGAAAATATTGACTGGATGGTAACTAGATGGAGTCAGTAACTTCAATAATTTTGGGTATGGGGGTCATAATGGGTAGGACCACAGCAGAATGCTCATGGTAATTCACTATGAGTCAACAGTCATTGTTTCTAGGTTTAAGACCTGGGCAAATTGGGCTGTTAGGAATAAAAGCAGTGAGTTAATGGGGACATTAACCCCTTCAATAATGCTTATATAATATCTCTCAATCCCTAAAGGCCTTATTTTACTTTACATTGGACTGTATTAACTATTTTAATAGAGGGCAGCATGTGGGGAAGGTGAGGGTAGAGAAGCTTCATGGGGTCCCATTTTGTCAAGGCAATTGGTAAGTATCACAGGACTTAATTTCACTTTGTCACTTAATAAATATGTCAGAGTATCCATGCCAACTTTGAGGTTGTCTTAAAATTAGGTGCTAAGATTATCAACAAGGCAATACTCTAGATGGTTACGATAAGGCATATATATTTATTTGTCTTTTTTTTTAATAATAAGTAACTCCCCTAAGATATAGTGAACACATATAAATTTAATGAAATCCTAGGGTATAATTCTAATTTGAGTTCCAGAAGTGGTTAAGGCCATGAAAATTTGACAGTTGGTACATTTCGACAGATGTTAAAGTTAATCCAGAACTTGGGGCGCCTGGGTGGCGCAGTCGGTTAAGCGTCCGACTTCAGCCAGGTCACGATCTCGCGGTCCGCGAGTTCGAGCCCCGCGTCAGGCTCTGGGCTGATGGCTCGGAGCCTGGAGCCTGCTTCCGATTCTGTGTCTCCCTCTCTCTCTGTCCCTCCCCCGTTCATGCTCTGTCTCTCTCTGTCCTAAAAATAAATTAAAAAAAAAAAAAAAAAAACGTTGAAAAAGTTAATCCAGAACCTATAGGGATCCAAAAACCAACCAATACCTTTTTATCTATTTGTTATATAAATAATTTTAGTAAATTTTGGATTTCCATTTGGGTTAAATTGTGAAGCCTTTTTCAATTTAATTGTTTGTTTTGTCTTCTTGTATCCAGATTTCTCTCTTACTTTTATTCATTTTTTTTTCTTCTTTTTGCTCACTGGATAATCTTAGATGAGAGGGATTGTATTCTACTAATATTTATAACTACTTGCTTCAAAGAGCCTCAACTAAGTATCCTAAGGGTTGGGAAACTCCCCAGCTTAATGGTTGTTATATGGTGTTTGAAGACCCCAAAGTTAACTCGGGCTTGAATTAACCCATCGACTGTGCCACACTGGTGCCATAGTTTCTTGTTTGTTTGTTTCTGATAAACCTAAGGATTAGGTTCTTTATTTCAACAGAGGCAAAGACAGGAGAATGGTCCATTAGAAGAGTTCTGGGCCCACAACCCTGAGGCTGGCAGACTGCTGATGGAGGAGTTTTGAAGGAGTTTTGAAGTCTCCAACTATGAATGTTTCTGTTTCTCCTTTCAGTTACATCAGGTTTTGATCCTTGTGTTTTATTAGGTGTATAGACAATTACAATTGTTATATCTTTTTAAAAAATCAACTCCATCAACATTAGGTAATGTCCCCCATTTTCCCTGTTTCTAGTTCTTATTCTGAACTCTACTTGGTATAATATAAATACCACACTAGATTTCTTTTGTCGATGGTTTGTATGCATTTCTTTTTCTATCCTTTAGCTTTTGTCCTCTTAATGTCTTTATATTATGAAAGACTTTTCTATTAATCACATATACCTAAGAATGAATTTCATATTAAATTGCCATTTTTGCCTTTTAATTTATGTTCTTAGACCATTTATATTTAAAATAATCTTATATAGCTAATTTAAAACATACCATCTTGTTAACTGTTCACTTTTAAATTTTTTAATCATTTTTGTTTTCTTCCTACATTTGTACTCATTTGTATTTTTCATGAATCCATGTTATCTCTATAATTGGCTATTACTCATAACTATTTTAAAACTTGTAGCAGCTATCTTAAGATTTATAATGCACAGTTTTCCTTCATCAGTCTACCAATAATAGTATTCAACAACAGTATTCCAGTAAGAATATCCCACTTCACACATAGCACAAAAAATAAAAGCAAATAACTAGAACTTTCAAAATATTATTAAAAAGAGGAATATAGTCAAGAGACACACCATATGATTTCAAGTCATTTAAAGCAAAGTCAGAGTAATTGAAGGGGTATAACATTGACAAAAAAGGTGTATAAAGAAATCAATGAAACAGAACTGAGTCAAAAAATATATATATACAGATGACTCCAAATAATTGTGGATTTGTCTACATGCCTATTAATAAATATGAAATAAAAAACTGTAATAATAATGAATCCATTAAATGAATTGAAATTAAAATTATATCAACAGGGGCACCTGGGTGGCTCAGTCGGTTGGGCGTCTGACTTCGGCTCAGGTCATGATTTCACCATCCGTAGGTTCAAGCCCCACATCAGGCTCTGTGTAACAGTTCAGAGCCTGGAGCCTGCTTTGGATTCTGTGTCTCCCTCCCTCTCTGCCCCTTCCCCACTCGAGCTCTGTCTCTGTCTCTCTCAAAAATAAATAAACATTAAAAAAGTTGAAAAAATATATATGTCAATAAAAATTTTAACTTTGTATGTTTCACAGGTAATTGCTGACAAGTACTCAAAGAAGAAAAAATGACAATAAATATTTTCAAAATGTGGAAATGCAGAAATGCTTCATAGATATGTCTGTATACAGTATAACCAAAATCTCATCCCAGTATAAGAAGCATAAGAATCCTACAAAAATAAATGTAAAATCCAGTAACAGGCAACATTATCATTCAGTATAGGTCTCAAAGTAATCTAGCCTTAGTAGAAAGTGAAAAGCAGCTAAAATCTACCCTGGTGTAGCATAAAACATGAATCAGAGGTATCAGATTGACCCACACATGCTTGTCAAAACAAAACTGAACACTTTTTAAAGGACATAAAAGTCCAGACACTTTTATTTCAGTATCTACTATCTCCAACATCAAATACAAATCACTAGATATACAAACAAGCAGGAAATTCAATCCAAAAAATGTCAACAGAAAAAGTCACTGAACACATAATGGAATTACAAAAATGTTAAAATAGCTATTATAAATGCATATACTTATTTGAAAGGAAACAGATATGTAATGCCGAGAAAAAGTAGGAAAAAAAAGAACGAAGTGGAACTTCCATATCAAAAATATAATATCTGAAGTTATTAGATTATTATAAAATAAAATATCCATAAACGTTACAGAGAATAAACCTGAAAAAAAGTGGTGTAACATACACATCATTAAGGGACAAGAGAAAGTTAAAAGAGAAAGTTAAAAGTTAAAAGGTTTGTTTTGTTTTTCTAAATAGTGGACAAAATTTTCCCAAATTTGAAGAAAATATACATCAACAGAGTCAAAAAAACAAGTCCTAAACAAGATAAATGTCCACACAAAAATTAGCCTCCTTCTCTGCCTGCAACAAAAGCACATCATAGCTAAATTGCTGAAAACATGTGAGAAGAAAAATCTTAAAAATAGCTAAAGGAAAAGAAAATATCACGTACAGAGGAACATAAATAAAACTCATTGCAAGCTTTCCATCAGAAACTGTGCAAACCAAAAATACAATGGAATGGCATCTTGAAAGAAAATATTATTCAAAGATGAAGATAAAGTAAAAATTGATTTTCAGACAAACAAAAGCATGATAATTCATTGGCGATGTCCATGCACCAAAAGCGCTATTGACAGGCCTTCACCAGAAGGAAACAATAACAGATGGGAACTTGTACTAACAGTAAGGAGTAAAGAGGGTCAGAAAAGGTAAATATGGGGTACATACATGAAATTTTGTTTTCTCGCTTATATTTTCTATAGAAGATAACTGATTTTTAAGCAAAAGTAACAGCATTATATGTTGATGTTTATAAACATGTAGAAGAAAAAGGTAAGACAGCAATAGCATGAAGGAGAGTAGAAAGGAAATGAAACTATACTATTGTAAGGATCTTGTGTTATAGGTGAGATACTAATAATAATTTGAAGATAAACTTTGAAAAGCTGCAAAATGTATATGGAGATTAACCAATAATAAAAAGAAGTAAATCTAGTTAGATAATGGAGGAAATGAAAATGGAACACAAACAAATGTTCAATTGATATAAATGAAGCATCAAAAAGAACAAAGAGTAAAGAATATAATGGACATTTAGAATATACAAAGCAGTATAATGTATTTAAATCCAACCAATTTAGAAGAGACTACTGGAATAGATAAGATTGTCAGACTGGTCTCAAACATCCAATTATATACTGTTTACAAGAAATGCACTTTAAATACACCACTGGCTACAATTAAGCCAAATTAAAAAGCTATATGAACCCTAAGATTTAAAATCCTGAAAAATAAATAAAAATCCAAGAGTGGCTATATTAATAAAGACATAATAATTTTCAGAACAAGCAACATCATTGGTGATAAAGAGAAATACTTCCTAATAAAAAGGCACCAATTCATCAAGAAGTCAAAACGGACCTAGGTATGCCTTATCAGAACCTCATTTATATGAGACAAAGACTGATGGAATATAAAGGAGAAATGCATAAATCCCAACTACAGTGAAAGTTTTTAACATTTCAATAGAAGTAACTGATAGAACAAGTGGATAGAAAAGGCAATAAAAGGAAACTCTGAAAACAAAAATTACATTATTGGGCCAACTGGTATTTATAAACTACTCCACCCAACAAGAGCAGCACCCAGATTATTTTCAAGTACTTGTGGAACTCTAAACAATTTAGACCATGTTCTGTCTAAAACAATACATTGGAAGGGATAAAAGTAATACAAAGTATGTGCTCTGAATATAATAGAACGGTTTGCAGAGAATCAGAAATCCAAAACAGAATTCTATCTGAACTACAGACAAACATATCTCTAAATAACCTTTGGATAAAAGAACAAATCATTAGGCTATTTTGAATTGAGTAAAAATAAAAACACAACATATCAAAATGGGTAAGATGATGCAAAAGTTATTAAAAAGGAATTTATAGCTTTGAGTTATACAAATTACATTAAGGATGATCTAAAATCAATGATCTAAGCTTCACCATAAAATGAAAATGCCAAAATAGAAAATTAAAACCAAAGTAAAAAAACAAAAAATAATAAAGACAAAAGTACAAATCAACAACAAAAAAGGAGACAACAGAGAAATCAATGAAAACAAAGTTTTTCTTCTGAAAAATCCACAAAAAGTTGATCACACAAAAAAGAAAAGTTAATAATATCAGTAATTAAAGATGGGTTATAACTACAGATCCCATAGGCAACAAAATATTAAGAGAATATTACGAAAATATTTATAACAATATATTTGACTTTATTGAAATGAATAAGAAATAAATTTATTTTATTAAATTTATTAAAACAATTCATTAAATGTATAAATATACTGAAATAAATTCCCAAACAATGAACAAACATCGTCTAAATGGCCCATTTCTATTAGATAACTTGAATTCTTAATTAAAAATCTTCCCATAAAAATATCTTCCAGGACACAATGGCTTATTTGAAAAATTCTATCAAACATTTAAGATAGAAATGTCAGTCACATAAAAAAGAATATTCCTATTTCACTGCATATGAAAATACTATAGCATTAAAATTTCAGCTCTGTAATTTAAGTGAAGCTCAGCCACATTTTTTGCTTATTAATGTATTATCTATGATGATTTTCACACCACAGTGGGAGAACTGAGTAGCTGCCAAGAGACCATACATATGTAGTGCTTATCATTGCTTATCACTGTTGCTAGGTACATACCACCAATCATAGTGATGCAGTAATAACACGATCCCTTTCAAAAAAGTTTTCTATGCTTTGATTTATAAGAAAAATTGAAACTTGACTTCTCTCGCATATAATGGATAAAAACAAATTACAATTGAGTATATGTGAAAATTCATACACATACAAACAAAAGCACATACACACAAATTACTGGCAATTTTTACTATATGAAATTTGAGATATTCTAGTCATCAAAACCCAGTTAACAATATGAAAAAATAAATGAAAGAATAACACTTGCAACTTGTATCCAGTAAATATGTAAAGAACTCTTCAAATAAGACATATTATCCCAAAGAAATAGATACACAAAAATTGAGAATGCAGTTCACAAAAAATATTAAGCAGATAGCCAACAAATTATGAAAAGGTATTCAACTTCATTAAAAATGAAAATATCATTAAAATAAAATTGAGGGGTGCCTGCGTGGCTCAGTTGGTTAAGCATCAGACTTCAGCTCAGGTCATGATCTCATGGTTTGTGGGTTTGAGCCCCATGTCGGGCTCTGTGCTGACAGCTCAGAGCCTGGAGCCTGTTTCAGATTCTGTGTCTCCCTCTCTCTCTGCCCTTTCCCCACTCACACTCTGTCTCTGCCCCTCCCTCAAAAATAAATACACATTGGGGCGCCTGGGTGGCTCAGTCGGTTGAGCGTCCGACTTCAGCTCAGGTCACGATCTCGCGGTCCCTGAGTTCAAGCCCTGCGTCCGGCTCTGGGCTGATGGCTCAGAGCCTGGAGCCTGCTTCCGATTCTGTGTCTCCCTCTCTCTCTGCCCCTCCCCCGTTCATGCTCTGTCTCTCTCTGTCTCAAAAATAAATAAACGTTAAAAAAAAACTTAAAAAAAAAAATAAATACACATTTAAAAAAAATTTTTAATAAAATAAAATAAAATTGAAACATAAGCTAACACTAGCCTCCTACTAGAACATCTAATATTAAATAGACTGAAAAATGCAAATGGTGATTAGAATGGAAAGAAATAAATACTTTCATATTTTTCTAGTTGCAATGTGTTTTAGTTAAATCACTTTAAAAAAAAAATTAGTGTTTTCTACTAAATTTGTTGAACAAGCATTTCCACTCCTGAGTTACAGCCAACAGAAACATGTATGCACGTGCACCAAAAGATGTGTACAAGCATATTCATAGTAACATTATCCATAATACCTCTATATTGGAAGCAACCTACATGTCTACTAGAAAAGATAAACTGGTATATTTTTACTAGGTAACTCTATCTAACAATGAAAATAAATGAACAATTGTAGTATGCCACAGCATGAGAAAGTCTCACAAAAATAATGATTAAGAAATGAATCCAGGCACACAAAAGTACCTTGTAGGATTGCATTAAAATAAGGCTTAATGATAGGCCAAAAATAGTTTGTTAGAATAACTGGAAAAACAGACATGCAAGATTAGGGACTGGGAAGCAATGTGAAATGAGCTTCTCAAGTATTCATAAAATTCTGGTTCATGCCTATGTGGAAGTCGCACAAATTATTTTACATTGTGATTATTAACCAGCTGTATTGATATTTGTGTACTTTTCTGTATGTGTGTTTTATTTCTAAAATATTTTTAATTACAAAAAAGTATAGTGATTTGAAATAATAGGACTCTTGGAGGTATGGTAGATAGCTGTGGGTTGTAAATAATATTAACTATATCACTATTTATACAATTTTACTTCTACCCTTATATTCATAAGTTAGGTCCACATATATCAAATGGTTTCCTCAAAGCGTAATGCAGCTAATCATATTTGCTATATTTGATATGGAATACTCTTATTGAACCATATGATAAAGAAATAATTTACATTCCATAGAAGGACAACTACTTAAGAGCAGTAAGCTTTGTAATTTCCTTTCTCTAGAATGAGTAGTTTCCCTCTTCTACCCTCTCAAGAAGAAAATCTGTGTGCTTAATTCACCAGTAAATTTTCTGCTTGTTATACTGGCCAAGTATTTCCTTCCACATCAACACACATCTATGATCCCAAATATGTGAGCACAGAGCCGGCATGGCATTATTATAGACAAGATATCTGGAAATCGCTTTCAGGACTCATAGCTTGTGCAATCCAAAAACACCGATTGACTTTGTTACATAATAGTATACAAACCTACCAATGATAGAAATCCAAACATACTAGAATACTCTCAGGTGTATCCTTTCAAAAACCAGAAAATTCATGCATGTATTGATATTAATATCAAATCATGTAATATATATGTATTCTTTCTTAAATGATACCACATTTACCCTTACCTCAAAAAAGCTTAGTTTTTGTTTTTAAATGGTCATTATACATTAATCTTTTGGGCTGAGATATTAAAAGTGTTCCTTTTGTAAGTAAAAATATATAAAACAACTTATTAGGTAAGGGGAAGCATTTATTTTGGTGTTTTCGCAAAGTGAAAATAATAACATATTTGTTGTGTTATCCAATAAAGAACCATATGTTAAGTATGTGGCAGACTATATATATGAACTTCCTTTTATGAAATGGATTACTGCTGAAAGGCACATGAATTGCTACAATGTAGTTATTGTAAACTAATCCTGATTTCACACTATTCTAATCATGATCTTTAGCCATTATATCATCACGCCCGAGTCCAAATACGCAATAATAAGCTCTCTAAAATAACTAAAAGACTTAATTTAGTCACAGTAAATCTATATCCACATAATAAGAGAAAATCTAAATCTCAATAGTTAGAGAAAATCTATTTCTACTAATAACTCAATTATTCAGTAGAAATAGAAAACATATAATTCACATGGACAATATCATAAAAATAGTCGTAATTACACCTCTCTCAGAGATTCAATGACATTGCTTCACAGGTAAAGCTGCACCAAAGTTTGCTTGTGAAGACCAAGAAGAACTCTGGTAAGGACCTATATTTTGGGGTTCTCAGTTATAATCAATCCATCAATAAACTAAGAAACAGCCATCATACTTTGTATAACATAATACACCTCGTGATAAAACATTTCTTCTCACCAAGACAATCAGATTGACTTTAAGCAAATTGAATTTTTTATAATATTCAGGTTTTTTGGCTTCTATACATATCAATGGAAAGATTTAAAATGATCCAAATTCCATTTTTCATAATATCTCAAAAGGATAGCCCTTAGGTGGTTTGCTCTCTCATGTATTTTCAATTTTCCCTTCCTTACTCAATTACACATGCCAGTACACTAACATGCTTTGTCCTGAAAAAAACTAAATAAATAAAACCGAAAACCAAAACATATCTCCCAAATTCTTTTATTTATTTATTTATTTTTTTACATTTTATTTATTTTTGATAGAGAGAGCCAGAGCACAAGTGGAGGAGGGGCGGAGACATACAGAGACACAGAATCTGAAGCGGGCTCCAGGCTCCAAGCTGTCAGCACAGAGCCCTACATAGGGCTCAAACTCACAAACCATGAGATCACGACCTGGGCTGAAGTCAGACACTTAACCAACTGAGCCACCCAGGCGCCCCTCCCCAAATTCTCTTACTTTCACCCTCTTTAATCCCACATCTCTCTCTTGCTTCACTATTAAAACTCTCAAAAATATGGTTAACATACTCATTTTCCACTTCCACCTTGCTTTTCTGGTCTACTTTTACGAAGAAAATGATAGCATCTTCCCCTTTCTTTCCACCTCTCCACACTTTTTCATTTTCAAATTTCTTTTAGTTATTACTTTATATTTATTTTGTGAGATTAATAACATTTACATTTTGTGATCATAATCAATTCTCCTGTACTCTATTGATGGCTTCGATCTAAAAGTTGAAAATAAATAAGTTATATTTACATTATTAGTAAAAAAATATTGTTCAACACAGAGCTAACTCATTTCATTTGCTAATTTTCCAATGACGTAACATATAGTCTCTCAAAGAAAATGTTCTAGGGACGCTTGAGTGGCTCAGTCCGTTAAGCGTTCAACTTCAGCTCAGGTCATAATCTCACAGTCCAGGAGTTGGAGCTCCACATCGGGCTCTGTACCCACAGCTCAGAGCCTAAAGCCTGCTTCAGATTCTGTGTCTCCCTCCCTTTCTGCCCCTCTCTCACTCATATTCTTTCTCTCTCTCACACACAAATAAATAAGAATTTTTAAAAATGTTCTCTTAGAGTCTGCCTTTGCTCGCTTTACATTTGCACCTTGGCTTTTTTCAAGTCCCTGTGCCAAGCTCCAAAGATTGTCCGCTACCTTCCATTTTAATGCTGAAAAAATATTATATACAATAAAACCTTGGTTTGTGAGGATAATTCCTTCTGGAAACAGGCTTGTAATCCAAAGCACTTATATATCAAAGCAAATTTCCCCATAAAAAAATAATGGAGACTCAGATGATTCATTCTACAACCCAAAAATATTCATAAAAATTATAATACTGTAATATAATACAAAATAATAAAGAAAATACAAAATATAAAGAAAAATATTTAAATTAACCTGCACTTGCCTTTGAAACCTTTATGGCTGGTTTGAGGGAGACAAGAGAGAGGAAGGTTATTGTGCAGGATGACTTTCACTATTACTAACAGATACTGACTATACTATAGTACACTATTAGTAAACTCTTGTCATATAATGTATTTAACGTAACTGGCAATAAAGCGGCAGAGGAAAGGGTCTGTATCTTCAGGCAACCTAACCTAGAATGAAGCAAAGCATTGCTAGGCTCACCTGATATGGAAAAGCAAAGGACTGTCCATAGGTGCTTTGAAGTGACAAAAAATACACTAGAGCCAGTAGTGGGCACTTTCTACTGTTCTGAAAAATAACTGATTTCTGCCAAACACCGTGGCCTGAGACCAAGCATCCATGCATGGGAGACAATCACCCACAATCCCTCCTCAGTCAGAGACAGAAGAACTGATTCAGTTGTGATCATATGACATTCAGTGTAACGTGTGGCTAGTATTGCAAGACACTGATCATTTATCAAGTTAAAATTTACTAGAAATGTTTGCTTATCTTGCAGAACAAGTTTCTCACAGTCCAAGGTTTCACTGTACTTCCCTTCCTATGTCACCAACAATTTCTAGTACTTACTTATTTTCTTTGTGGATTGAAATCCATAATGATCTTTTCAAATACATCATTTTTGAAAACTCATAGATTTTGTGCTCCAAAGTGTACCTCTTGTTTTCTAGGTCTACTGCCTAATATCATCTTGACATTTTTTTTCCATTAAACTTTTTTTTTTCATTTTCAACTTTGTTCTGTTCCCAGGCTTGCCGAAGAAACTTCCCAAGGAAGATGAATGTCCAAAACTTTGAGTCTCTAGAAGTCTGAGAAAAACTGATTGGAAGCCTGTTCGCATAATTTTAATCTTAAAGATTTTAATCATTTTTCCTGAGTATACCTAAGGATACTGCAGCATCCACTGTATTCTAGCATCAATACTGCTGATAAGCAGTCAGATTCCAGTTTAATTCTTATAATTACCCAGTTTTTTACATTACCCAGTTCCCCCCCCTCCCCGGGAAACTTTTGCTTGTCTTGACTATTTATCTGAAAATCCTACCTTTCCATTAGCCAAATCTAAAGTACATGATTTATTCTATTATTTAATCTTTCAGAAGTATTTGCCAGAATTTACCATGCCATTCTTCTTGAAACATTCCAATCTGTTGGTTTTAAATTGGCATATGCCACTGAAATAATGAACTAACAACTCCACAAATCCTTAAACATCTATGCTTCTCCCTTTTTTTTCAAATATAATTCATTTTATTTTATTTTTTTGTTCAATATATGAAATTTATTGTCAACTGGTTTCCATACAATACCCAGTGCTTATCCCAAAAGGTGTCCTCCTCAATACCCATCACCCACCCTCCCCTCCCTCCCACCCCTCATCAACCCTGTTTGTTCTCAGTTTTGAAGAGTCTCTTATGCTTTGGTTCTCTTCCACTCTAACCTCTTTTTTTTTTCCTTCCCCTCCCCCATGGGTTTCTGTTAAGTTTCTCAGGATCTACATAAGAGTGAAAACATATGGTATCTGTCTTTCTCAGTATGGCTTATTTCACTTAGCATAACACTCTCCAGTTCCATCCACATTGCCACAAAGGGCCATATTTCATTCTTTCTCATTGCCACATAGTACTCCATTGAGTATATAAACCAAAACTTCTTTATCCATTCATTAGTTGATGGACATTTAGGCTCTTTCCATAATTTGGCTATTGTTGAGAGTGCTGCTAGAAACATTGGGGTACAAGTGCCCCTATGCATCAGTACTCCTCTATCCCTTGGGTAAATGCCTAGCAGTGCTATTGCTGGGTCATAGGGTAGGTCTATTTTTAATTTTCTGAGGAACCTTCACACTGTTTTCCAGAGTGGCTGCACCAATTTGCATTCCCACCAACAGTACAAGAGGGTTCCCGTTTCTCCACATCCTCTCC
Organism: Panthera uncia; assembly: GCF_023721935.1. Lineage (NCBI taxonomy): Eukaryota > Metazoa > Chordata > Mammalia > Carnivora > Felidae > Panthera > Panthera uncia. The sequence continues at coordinate 96,083,057 of NW_026057580.1, forward strand.
AGCATCTATAGTCTCCTAGATTTGTTCATTTTGGCCACTCTGACTGGCGTGAGGTGATACCTGAGTGTGGTTTTGATTTGTATTTCCCTGATGAGGAGCAACGTTGAGCATCTTTTCATGTGCCTGTTGGCCATCCGGATGTCTTCTTTAGAGAAGCATCTATTCATGTTTTCTGCCCATTTCTTCACTGGGTTATTTGTTTTTTGGGTGTGGAGTTTGGTGGGCTCTTTATAGATTTTTGATACTAGGCCTTTGTCCGATATGTCATTTGCAAATATCTTTTCCCATTCCGTTGGTTGCCTTTTAGTTTTGTTGGTTGTTTCCTTTGCCGTGCAGAAGATTTTTATCTTCATAAGGTCCCAGTAGTTCATTTTTGCTTTTAATTCCCTTGCCTTTGGGGATATGTCAAGTAAGAAATTGCTACGACTGAGGTCAGAGAGGTCTTTTCCTGCTTTCTCCTCTAGGGTTTTGATGGTTTCCTGTCTCGCATTCAGGTCCTTTATCCATTTTGAGTTTATTTTTGTGAATGGTATGAGAAAGTGGTCTACTTTCAACCTTCTGCATATTGCTGTCCAGTTCTCCTAGCACCATTTGTTAAAGAGACTGTCTTTTTTCCATTGGATGTCCTTTCCTGCTTTGTCAAAGATGAGTTGGCCATACGTTTGTGGGTCTAATTCTGGGGTTTCTATTCTATTCCATTGGTCAATGTGTCTGTTTTTGTGCCAATACCATGCTGTCTTCATGATTACAGCTTTGTAGTAGAGGCTAAAGTCTGGGATTGTAATGCCTCCCGCTTTTGTCTTCTTCAAAATTACTTTGCTATTCGGGGCCTTTTGTGGTTCCATATGAATTTTAGAATCGCTTGTTCTAGCTTTGAGAAGAATGCTGGTGCAATTTTGACTGGGATTGCATTGAATGTGTAGATACCTTTGGGTAGTATTGACATTTTGACAATATTTATTCTTCCAATCCATGAGCATGGAATGTTTTTTCATTTCTTTATATCTTCTTCAATTTCCTTCATAAGCTTTCTATAGTTTTCAGCATACAGATCTTTTACATCTTTGGTTAGATTTATTCCTAGGTATTTTATGCTTCTTGGTGCTATTGTGAATGGGATCAGTTTCTTTATTTGTCTTTCTGTTGCTTCATTGTTAGTGTATAAGAATGCAACTGATTTCTGTACATTGATTTTGTATCCTGCGACTTTGCTTAATTCATGTATCAGTTCTAGCAGACTTTTGGTGGAGTCTATCGGATTTTCCATGTATAAAATCATGTCATCTGCAAAAAGTGAAAGCTTAACTTCATCTTTGCCAACTTGGATGCCTTTGATTTCCTTTTGTTGTCTGATTGCTGATGCTAGAACTTCCAACACTATGTTAAACAGCAGCGGTGAGAGTGGACATCCCTGTCGTGTTCCTGATCTCAGGGATAAAGCTCTCAGTTTTTCCCCATTGAGGATGATGTTACCTGTGGGCTTTTCATAAATGGCTTTTATGATGTTTAAGTATGTTCCTTCTATCCCGACTTTCTCGAGGGTTTTTATTAAGAAAGGGTGCTGAATTTTGTCAAAGGCCTTTTCTGCATCGATTGACAGGATCATATGGTTCTTATCTTTTCTTTTATTAATGTGATGTATCACGTTGATTGATTTGCGAATGTTGAACCAGCCCTGCACCCCAGGAATGAATACCACTTGATCGTGGTGAATAATTCTTTTTATATGCTGTTGAATTCGATTTGCTAGTATCTAACTGAGAATTTTTGCATCCATATTCATCAGGGACATTGGCCTGTAGTTCTCTTTTTTTACTGGGTCTCGGTCTCGTTTAGGAATCAAAGTATACTGGCTTCATAGAATGAGTCTGGAAGTTTTCCTTCCCTTTTTATATTTTTGGAATAGCTTGAGAAGGATAGGTATTATCTCTGCTTTAAACGTCTGGTAGAACTCCCCTGGGAAGCCATCTGGTCCTGATCTCTTATTTGTTGGGATATTTTGGATGACTGATTCAATTTCTTCGCTGGTTATGGGTCTGTTCAAGCTTTCTATTTCCTCCTGTTTGAGTTTTGGAAGTGTGTGGTGTTTAGGAATTTGTTCATTTCTTCCAGGTTGTCCAGTTTGTTGGCATATAATTTTTCACAGTATTCCCTGATAATTGCTTGTATCTCTGAGGGATTGGTTGTAATAATTCCATTTTCATTCATGATTTTATCTATTTGGGTCATCTCCCTTTTCTTTTTGAGAAGCCTGGCTACAGGTTTATCAATTTTGTTCATTTTTTCAGAAAACCAACTCTTGGTTTCATTGATCTGCTCTACAGATTTTTTAGATTCTATATTGTTTATTTCTGCTCTGATCTTCATTATTTCTCTTCTTCTGCTGGGTTTAGGCTGTCTTTGCTGCTCTGCTTCTATTTCCTTTAGGTGTGCTGTTAGATTTTGTATTTGGAATTTTTTTTTGTTTCTTGAGATAGGCCTGGATTGCAATGTATTTTCCTCTCAGGACTGTGTCCGCTGCATCCCAAAGCATTTGGATTGTTGTATTTTCATTTTCATTTGTTTCCATATATTTTTAAATTTCTTCTCTAATTGCCTGGTTGACCCATTCATTCTTTAGTAGGGTGTTCTTTAACCTCCATGCTTTTGGAGGTTTTCCAGACTTTTTCCTGTGGTTGATTTCAAGCTTCATAGCATTGTGGTCTGAAAGTATGCATGGTATGATCTCAATTCTCGTATACTTATGAAGGGCTGTTTTGTGACCCAGTATGTGATCTATCTTGGAGAATGTTCCATGTGCACTTGAGAAGAAAGTATATTCTGTTGCTTTGGGATGCAGAGTTCTAAATATATCTGTCAAGTCCATCTGATCCAATGTATCACTCAGGGCCCTCGTTTCTTTATTGACCGTGTGTCTAGATGATCTATCCATTGCTGTTAGTGGGGTGTTAAAGTCCCCTGCAATTACCACATTCTTATCAATAAGGTTGCTTATGTTTGTGAGTAATTGTTTTATATATTTGGGGGCTCCCATATTCGGCTCATCGACATTTATAATTGTTAGCTCTTCCTGATGGATAGACCCTGTAATTATTATATAATGCCCTTCTTCATCTCTTGGTACAGCCTTTAATTTAAAGTCTAGTTTGTCTGATATAAGTATGGCTACTCCAGCTTTCTTTTGACTTCCAGTAGCATGATAAATAGTTCTTCATCCCCTCACTTTCAATCTGAAGGTGTCCTCAGGTCTAAAATGAGTCGCTTGTAGACAACAAATAGATGGGTCTTGTTTTTTTATCCATTCTGATGCCCTACGTCTTTTCGTTGGCGCATTTAGTCCATTTACATTCAGTGTTATTATAGAAAGATATGGGTTTAGAGTCATTGTGATGTCTGTAGGTTTCATGCTTGTAGCGATGTCTCTGGTACTTCGTCTCACAGGATCCCCCTTAGGATCTCTTGTAGGGCTGGTTTAGTGGTGACGAATTCCTTCAGTTTTTGTTTGGGAAGACCTTTATCTCTCCTTCTATTCTAAATGACAGACTTGCTGGATAAAGGATTCTTGGCTGCATATTTTTTTTTTCTGTTCAACACATTGAAGATCTCCTGCCATTCCTTTCTGGCCTGCCAAGTTTCAGTAAAGAGATCCGTCACGAGTCTTATCGGTCTCCCTCTATATGTTAGAGCACATTTATCCCTAGCTGCTTTCAGAATTTTCTCTTTATCCTTGTATTTTGCCAGTTTCACCATGATATGTCATGCAGAAGATCGATTCAAGTTACGTCTGAAGGGAGTCGCCTCTTAGATTTCAATGCCTTTTTCCTTCCCCAGATCAGGGAAGTTCTCAGCTATTATTTCTTCAAGTATACCTTCAGCACATTTCCCTCTCTCTTCCTCCTCTGGAATACCAATTATGCATATATTATTTCTCTTTAGTGCATCACTTAGTTCTCTAATTTTCCCCTCATACTCCTGGTTTTTTTTTATCTTTCTTTTTCTCAGCTTCTTCTTTTTCCATAATTTTATCTTCTAGTTCACCTATTCTCTCCTCCGCCTCTTCAATCTGAGCCGTGGTCGTTTCCATTTTATTTTGCATCTCGTTTATAGCGTTTTTCAGCTCCTCCTGACTATTCCTTAGTCCCTTGATCTCTGTAGCAATAGATTCTCTGCTGTCCTCTAACTGTTTTCAAGCCCAGAGATTAATTTTATGACTATTATTCTAAATTCACTTCCTGTTATATTATTTAAATCCTTTTTGATCAGTTCATTGGCTGTTGTTATTTCCTGGAGGTTATTTTGAGGGGAATTCTTCCGTTTGGCCATTTTGGATAGTCCCTGGAGTGGTGCGGAGCTGCAGGGCACTTCCCCTGTGCTGTGGTGTATAACTGGAGTTGGTGGGCGGGGCCGCAGTCAGACCTGATGTTTGTCCCCTGCCAACCGCTGGGGCCAAGTCAGACTGGTGTGTGCCTTCTCTTTCCCTCTCCTAGGGGCAGGATTCACTGTGGGGGTGGTGTGGCCCATCTGGGCTACTTGCACACTGCCAGGCTCGTGGTGCTGGGGATCTGGCATATTAGCTGGGGTGGATTGGCAAGGTGCACAGGGGCAGAGGGGCAGGCTCAGCTCGCTTATCCTTTGGTGATCCGCTTCAGGAGGGGCCCTGTGGCACCGGGAGGGAGTCAGACCCGCTGCCGGAGGGATGGATCCACAAAAGCACAGCATTGGGTGTTTGCACAGTGCAAGCAAGTTCCCTGGCAGGAACTGGTTCCCTTTGGGATTTTGGCTGGGGGATGGACGAGGGAGATGGCACTGGCGAGCTTTGTTCCCTGCCAACTAAGCTCTGTCGTCCGAGGCTCAACAACTCTCCCTCGCGTTGTCCTCTAGCCTTCCCGCTCTGCGAGCAGAGATGTTAACTTATAACCTTCCAGATGTTAAGTCCCGCTTGCTGTCAGAACATACTCCATCTGGCCCCTCCGCTTTTGCAAGCTAGACTCGGGGCCTCTGCTCGGTCGGCAGGCTGCCCCTCTGCCCCGGCTCCCACCCGCCAGTCCGTGTAGCACGCACAGCCTCTCCACCCTTCCTACCCTCTCCCATGCGCCTCTCATCTGTGCTTGGCTCCAGAGAATCCGTTATGCTAGTCTTCTGGCAGTTTTCTGGGTTATTTAGGCAGGTGTAGGTAGAATCTGAGTGATCTGCAGGACGCGGTGAGTCCAGCGTCCTCCTACGCCGCCATCTTCCTACCCTCTCCTATGCTTCTCCCTTTTAGTGGAGCCTTATTAAACAATCTTAAAAATGGCATTTAGTATTGAGATACTATGGCTCATTGCCAAGTCTTGAGAAAAGGGTCAGAACTCATTTGTATGAAAATATTTAGAAAGCTTTCCCAAAGCTTGCCAATATCAAATCAAGGCTTAAGCTGTACATAGATTGTACTTTTCAATGTTTACCACCTTGGCTTTGCCAGTTACCCTTGGTAGTTCTACCATAGATGGTAATCTACCATAGATTACTTAATTGGTAATCTATGGTAATCCACCATAGATTACTTAATTCTTGGGGGAGTATACTCAAAGTTTTACTGTTTGTTTTGTATGGGGTTTTTTTAAATTTTTTATTCAGTTTTTTTAAATTTAAATTCCAGTATAGTTAACATACAGGGTTATATTAGCTTCAAGTATACAATGTAGTGATTCAACAATTCTATACATTACTCAGTGTTCATCATGGTAAGTGTACTCTTTAATCCCCACCATTTATTTTACCCATCCCCCTATCCACCTCCCATCTGGTAACCATCTGCTTGTTCTCTATATTTAAGAGTCTGTTTCTTGGTTTTCCTGTGTTCATTTCTTTCTTAAATACCACAAATGAGTGAAATTGTTTTATCTTTATTTTTGCATATTTATTAGTGGTTTTTATTTTGTAGTTACCATTAGATTTATATATAACATCTTTTGCACATAGCAGTCTATATTAAGTTGATAGTCACTTAAGTTTGAATCCATTCTTTACTCCTCTCCTCCCAACTTTTATGTATATGGTATCATGCTTTACATCTTTTTGTGAGTCCCTTGAATGACTTGTACACACATACTTATTTTTACTACTTTTGTGCCTCTTACTTTTCTTTATTCTTGCTTATGGTCTTTCCTTTCCACTCAAATAGTCCCCCTTTAATATTTCTTGTAGGGCTGGTTTAGTGGTCATGAATTCCTGTAATTTTTGTTTGTCTGAGAAACTCTTTATAAACCTTTTCAGAATGATAGTCTTGCTGGATAGATTATTCTTGGCTGCAAGTCTTTATTTTTGTGTTTGTTTTTCCTTTCAGCGCTTTTAATATATCATGCCACTTCCTTGTAGTCTGCAAGGTTTCTACTAAAAAATCAGCTGATAGCCTTATGGGGCTTCCCTTGTAAGTAACTGCTTTCTTTTATCTTGCTTTTAAAATTCTTTCTTCATCACTACTTTCTGCCATGTTAAACACTGTTGTCTTGGTGTGGACCTCTTTGGACTGATTTTGTTAGGGGATGACTATGCCTCCTGGATTTCTTTATCCTCCTCAGATTCAGAAAGTTTTCAGCTATTATTTCTTTGAATACATTTTCTGTGCTCTTTTTTTGTCTTCTTTTTCTAGAATCCCTATAATGTAAATGTTATCACATTTGATGGTGCTGCTGATTTGCCTAAGTGTATTCTCATTTTTCATAATTTTTTTTCTCTTGCCTGCTTAGATTGATTACTTTCCATTACTTTGTCCTCCACATCACTGATTTGTTCTTCTGCTTCATCTACTCTCCCATTTATTCCATCTAGTGTATTTTTAATTTTATTTATTATGTTCTCATCATTAATTGGTTCTTTTTCATCTCACTGTTAAGGGTATCACTGATAACCACCACTCTTTTCTCCCAAGTCCAATGAGTATCTTTATGATCATAACTTTAATTTTTCTATCAGGTACATTGCTTATCTCTGCCTTTCTTAGGTCTCTTACTGTGATTTTGTCCTTTTTCTTCTGGAACATATTCCTCTGTCCTCAGTTTGTCTAACTCTGTGTTAGGAAAGATAGCTAGATCTCCACTTGAAAGTAATGGCCTTATGAAAAAGAGGTCCTGTAGTGCCCTGCTGTGCACTGTCCCCTGTTCACAAGAACCTGGAGCTTCATGGGTGTCTCCTATGTGAGATGAACGCATACTGTTGTATGGCTGAGCCACTTTTTCCTTCAATCCAATGGCTCTCTTTGCCTGTTTTGGGCAGTGGTTAGTCCCTATGGTGTTAGTGGGTCAGTCTGGGGACACCTTGGGCTTGAGCTGAGTCACACCAGGTGCTTGCCAGAGATGTAGCACCACCAAACTGCAGGATGCTTTCTGTGACTTGTCCTCTAAGAAGCTTTTGTTGGTGGGCAGGCATACAGTCATACCAGTTGTCTGCCTCCAGCACACTTCTAGGGCCTTCATCTGACTGGTGTGTGTGGTTATCTTTCCCTCTTTCTGAGGTAACAGTCACTCTGGAGTGGTGATGGCTACTATAGAGGCTGCTTGTATACTGCCAGACCTGCAGGTCTACCTTATATGGGCTCTGGCCAAGTGCATATTAAAGAGGGAAAAGCCATCCAAAGCACAGCGTGGGGGAGTGGTACAGTGGGGCAGTGGTGCTAGCAAGCTTTGCACACCCTGGTCCTCTGTGGGAGGTTTCCTGCAGCACTGGGACTGACATGGCTGTCTGAAGAGGTGGACGGGTGAAAGCACAGCATGGGGGGCTGGAGGATTAGGGAGAGGATGGCAGTGCTAGCAAGGTAAGTAGCAACTCTCTCAGGTGGGTGTGTTTACACTGGGGACACAGGAGGGACATGGCACCTGCCAGTTCCTTTGTTCCTGGAGGGGTTACCCAGAGATTTCTGTCCCTTCAGGACATGCTCTTGGATTAGTAAAAAACTCCCTTCTGTAAGCCCCAGGCACCTTTGAAACTGCTGCCTCTAGCTGTATCTCTGTGGGCTGCTTATTGTGCAGTGTTTTTAAGGGTAGGAACTCAGTTCCTTCTAGCCCTCCTGGCTCTGCTAGGGCCCAGTGTGTTGATTTTTTTAATTTCAAGGTTTTAAGTTCCACTGGTTTTAAGAACTCACAAAATTTGGCCCCTCTGGTTTTCAAAGCCAAATGTTATGGGGATTCACCTTCCCTGTGCAGACTTCCTATTGTGGGGGTATGTTTGTCTCCCCTCCTTGTCTGCAGCGTCCCTCCCTCCCATGGACAGTTCTGCAAGTGCGTTTAGTTCCTGAGTTTCCACCCTTCTTACCCTACCTTCTTTGATGTGTCCTCCTCTCTTCATTTAGTTGTGGAATTTATTCTGCCAGTCTTTAGGTCATTTCCTAGGTTATTTATACTGATGAGAATGTTCTCTAGTTGTATCCATGAGATGAGGTGAGCCCAGGGTCCTCCTACATCACCATCTTTCCAATCCTGAGTTATTTTTTGAGAGTTGTCCAAGTGCAGAGCATGGTGGATTTTGCAAAGAAGCACAAAGCACATCCCTGGTCCTCCTGGAGCTCTGTCTAGTCAGGCAGGCGCAGATGTATCTGTGTTGTTTATTTAAATACTTTAATTTTTTAGAGCAGTTTTAGGTTCAAAGCATTTACTTCCTTAATTATTCCCCAGTCTGCTCTGGATTTCTAAATAGCTTAGCCACCGCTACATTTATTACAACCTTTCTAATCTCTGCCTTGATTTCTTAGTTTCTTAATTAATATTTTGTCTTTTTCTGCAGGACTATCAAAAATTAACTCAAATTTGATCATGTTACTTCTTTGAATATCTCTCTATGATTTCCAATTATATTTAAGTGCCATGCTAAATCCCTACATTTGGCTTATAAAGCCCTTAATGGTCCAGTCCAATCTCATGTTAAACCACCCTGTACAAGCTGTGCTGCTACAAACACAATAGGCATTTTTTAATTTGCTGAGAGGCACATACACTATACTGACTTTAAGCCTTTGCAAATGCAATGTCACATTCTTAGTGAGTCTATCTCCGATGAATTACACTAAATTGGGTTTTCTACTACAAATCTCTTAACTGTTGCCTTCATTTTCCATCATTGCCTGATTTGTAATTACTGATATAATGTCTTTATTCCCCTCTAGAATCTAAAGTCCAGAGGCCCATGAAATGTATGTAGTTTTTTTTATCATTGATTGATCAATGTATCTAAATAAATATATGAGGAATAGACAAATAAATATTATAGAGGATGCTATAAAGTCAAACTGCCCCTCTGATATTTTTCTGTATTAAAATAACACTTCCCTTTTTTTTTCAGAGCCATGTTAGCAACCTGTCCAGCAGACTTCCGGCAAACTCTGTCCAAAAGATTTCACTGGTGTTCAGAATAAGAAATAAAAATATCAATGTTCTAATTTAGACTACGCTTAATACAAGAGGAAAAATATTTTCAAATGAGGACAAGAAGAAAATTAATATATTATTAATATAAATTTAATAAAGACCCAGATGTGAATGAGGAGTTATAGTGAAAGATGTCAAATAGATGATCATAACCAGATGTGGAGAGAAGGAATTGGGACACCAAATTAGGGTATATTCTGATACCCTAATTTTGCTTTGTTACTTAAGGTTGTTAAATTAGGTCTTAACTTTCTAAATAGACTGTAATTTCCTTTAAAACAAAGATTTTTATCCATGTAATAAACTCATTAAGTTATACAACTCAAAACATGTTGAGATGTTTATATTTTAACTATTATGCATAATTAATGAGTGCTCATTTTAAAAAATCAGTTATTTCAAATAATTCATTAATTATTACCATGTATGAGAAATTTATAAATAATTGATACCAGGTAGTAGGTAAATATAAAAGGATTAGAGGTGTCTTGTGGAAATTAATATCCATAGAGATATACTTATGAAGTTATCAGAAGGTCCTCAGGAGCTACCAGTAGACCACCACTTACAAGGTGAGATCTGCTGTTAGGGTGTTATTGCCGCCACCTCTGTTGCCCCCCAATCTGACTCTCATGCCCATCAAGCAAATGAATGAACGCTTGTATGCAGAGCCCAACTACTGTCATTGTATGTAAACACTGACAAATCATGATCTCACTACTAACTTCCACAGTGACAAAAGATGCCTCTGACTGACTTCTTCCCTGAAATCTCATATGAAAGTATTTTCTTGATGGATCAATTTTGCACAAAGAATCCTAGCTGAAATGGAATCTGAAAAATGCTGTTTTTTTTTTTAATTTTTTTTTTTAACGTTTTTTATTTATTTTTGGGACAGAGAGAGACAGAGCATGAACGGGGGAGGGGCAGAGAGAGAGGGAGACACAGAATCGGAAACAGGCTCCAGGCTCCGAGCCATCAGCCCAGAGCCTGACGCGGGGCTCGAACTCACGGACCGCGAGATCGTGACCTGGCTGAAGTCGGACGCTTAACCGACTGCGCCACCCAGGCGCCCCTGAAAAATGCTGTTTTTAACTTTCCAACATCTTAAATTGGAATAGAAGGGAACTAAAATTGAGCAAATCAGTCCACAATCTCCTCTCTCTCTCTCTCTCTCTCTGTGTCTCTCTCTCTCTCTCTCTCTCTCTCTGTCTCTCCCTCCCTCCCTCCCTCTCTCTCTCTTTTTCTGTGTGCTCTACTTCCCCAATACTGGTCATCTTTTTTCACTCAATAGATACTAGTCTCCTTGATAAAAAAACTGGAGTCAACAGAATTAGAAGACAAGCCGCAGATTGGGAGGAAATATTTGCAAAGGATATATCTGATAAAGAACTGTTATCTCAAATGCACAAAGAACTCTTAACATTCAACAAGAAGAAAATGAAAAACTAGACATAAAAATAACAAAAAGCTCTGGACACTTCACCAAAGACAATACACAGATGTCAAATAAGTATATTAAGCATGTAAAATTACATATGCTCAAAACCATATGTCATTAGGAAATTGAAAATTAAAACAATGAAATACTACTACTCAACACAATGGCCAAAATCCAGAACACTGACAACACCAAACACTGGTAAGGATTAATGTGGGAAACAAAGGCAGAAGGAAATGGCAGATAAAATTAAATTTACTTATAATCTGCAGCCCATTGGCAAATACTTGAGGCTGGCAGAGTAAAACATTTCTCTAGGAACTCCCTACCGCCTTAATGCTAATGCTTTGCTACAGGGAAAAACCTTAGCTTGACAACAGCTAGGCCTCCAGGATCCAGTGAGTCCTTTTCAGCATATGAAAATCACATTGGAAACCTGCCCTTGACTTTACCTCCCCCAACTTCCAAGTATCTCTTCATGGTCCCAGGGAAGCTCTTTCTGCCCAGGGATCCTGTCCCCATGCCTTTGCACCAAAGATGTATCCAAGAATTCTATCTGGGCTGTTGGCTCTGGACCCCATGAACCCCACTATCACCCCAAAACCTCATCATTTATCTGGTGCCCTATATGTGGGTAGGAGTGTTTTTATCTGGACTCTGAGCTTCAGTGCAAGTTCGGTGAGTACTTCTCTTTTCTTCACTTACTCTCATTTCAGGGGCTTTTTGAGAAGTATGGTCTTATTGGAACACTTTCATGTCTATTGCTCAGGCTGCAATTCTCTAGCACTACTTTACAGGGCTACTCTACAGGGAGGAGAAAGACTGCCTTTTGGCCGGAAGTTAGTACCCTGGCTGGAATGGTAATAAGACCCAGAAACTTGATGCCCTCTCTTTATTCTTGTCCTTATATAAAGTTGTCTGTCGGGAATGGGACAGTCACCTAAGTGACTAGCGTGGCTGCTAATCTTAAGAGTACCGTGTGAGGTTTCCTCCTCATTGGTCTAACGTGATCTCCTCCACATCTCTTGTCTAGCTGCTTCTGGCCACAGGACCTCCACTGGGAGCCTGCCGTCAGCTCCAGACCCCACAAACCCCACTACAACCCCCAAAAACTTCATCAAGGATGCAGAGTGAAAGGAACTTTCATCCACTGCTAGTGAGAGTACAAAATGGCACAGCCACTTTAGAAGACAATTTGGTACTTCCTTACAAAATTAAACACTATATAATTGTACTTGGGTATAGCAAAAGGAGTTGAAAACTTATGTCCACACAAAAAAAAAAAATCTGCACACAGATGTTTACTGAAGCTTTATTCATAATTTCCAAAACTTGGAAGCAACAAGATATTTTTCAGTATGTGGATGGATAAACTGTGATATATACAGACAAAGGAATATTATTTAGTGCTGAAAAGAAATGATCTTGCAATGAAAAGACATGGAAGAACCCTACATGTATATTGCTAAGGCAAAGAACAGAATCTGATAAGGCTACCTATTCTATGATTCCAACTATATGATCTTCTGGAAAAGGCAAAACTACGGAGACAGTAAAACGATCAGTGTTTGCTAGGAGGTGAAAAGAAGGAATGAATAGGGGAAACACAGGACTTTGGGGGGGCGTGTAAATATTCTGTACAATACTATAATGATGGATACATGTCAATATACTTTTGTCAAACCCATACAATGCACAACACTAAGAGTGAAATCTAATGTAAACAATGGACTTTGAGTGATAAAGACATGTCAACATAGTTTCAGCAATTTCAAGGTGGCTTCAGCAATTTTAACAAATGTAACATTCTGCTCTGGGATGCTGTTGGTGAGGGAGGCTTTGTGTGTGTTGGGGCAGGGAGTAAATGGAAACTATTTTCTACTCAATTTTGCTGTGGATTTCAAAACTAAAAGTATATATAATCTAAAAATTACAATATTTTAATAAAAAATGGGAGGGCAGTGAAAAGAACACCAAACATGAGTCTGATGATTAAATAACTATAGGAATTTACTTTTAGGATGGCAATTAAGATGATGAACTCAGGAAATTCTCACTGAATGTAAGTGCATTGAAAAAGAAGATATTTAATTGACCTCTAAACACAGATTGGAAAGAGTATTAAATCACATGTCATCTACCCTGTAATTTCCTTAAGGATTTTATTGATGTTCCTCAGTACCATCTTCTGAGTATCCATCTTACCATTAGTGGTTTTGTTGAATTAATGATTGTGAGGTTAGGAATATTATTATTTTAAAAAATTTTTAATGTTTATTTTTGAGAGACAGAGAAACAGTGCAAGTGGGAGAGAGAGAAGGAGACAGAATGTGAAGCTGGCTCCAGACTCTGAGATGTCAGCACAGAGCCCTATGTGGGGCTCAAGCCCACACACTGTGAGATCATGAACTGAATTGAAGTCAGACGCTTAAACCAACTGACCCACCCAGGTGCCCCAGGAATGTTATTTTCTAAGATATATACAAATAAGTTAATATAATTGTGGGCAAATTATACATCAATGTTACTTTCTAGAAAATGGAATAATACATAATTAAACAGATATGCCACTATGTTTTCATGACTTGTAATTTGGTGACTTTGACATCAACATGAAAAGGTATACAATTCTGTTGAAAAATTATATAAAACGGCTTTGGTAGGACACAGTGATATAGGATTTTGGTTTGGGTTTTTTGTTTGTTTGTTTGTTTGTGAGGTTTTTTTGGCGTATGGTTTAGGTTTTATCTGCACTGCTCATCTGCCTTGTAGAAAAGAGGTTTTAAGTGGGACTTTCTTCTCTTTGCACTTAAAGTAGCCTGGTTACTGGAAAATATTCTTTATATGAGCCATCTGGTTTTTTTAAAAGCCAAAGAACATTTACACTTGGTTTGTATATGGACTGAAATGATTAAGGTAAAGAAAGAGTGAAAATATTTTGCTATAAAGGAGTTAAATTTAATGCCCATAGACAGACTGAAGAATCTGGTGTTTCCTTTAATCTGTCAATGTGATCCTCAACTCAGGATCAACATACTTGTTAGTATTTGACAACGTACTAAACACGATATTGACATTACGTGTAGATATCTGTATTGTTTTAAGGTCGAGTAGCAGACATTCAGAACCGAACACCATTTGTGATGAGTAATATCAATTGACTAAATTCTTCATTTAGGGGAAGTGCCATTTGAGATCACCTCTTCTATTGTATAAATGTTTTCTTCTATTTTGTTTGAATCTCAGTGTTTCATCATTATCTGAATTAGCTGCACCAGATCGATTCCTTTTATCCTATTTTATCTAACTTGAGGGCCAGCGACTCAAAGACCATAATTGAGATTCTAGAAAACATCTTCAATATTGTTGTCTCCCTGGCTTCCAACTCTGTTTTCAGCATATAGTTTCCTTGTTACAAAAATACATCATGAATTGAAAACAATAAAAAGGAATTGATAAAGCATCTAAATAGATCACAAAGTTGATGGTTCTTCATTGATTGCCTCATGCCTGTATTGTTAGCTGTGGTTACGACAGACCGTGTCATGGGTACAAGCCTGAAATACCCGACGGTAATTATTTTTTTTACAAATACTTCATGAGAAATTAGACAATCAAGATTCAGTAATTTTTTTTAAAGCAGTTCAGCTGAATTCAGAGAAATCACCAAACTGCCAGTGAGTTATTAAGGGATACCATAGAAACATATTTTAGAAAATATTAGAACATTATTGTTCAGAGAGCTACAAAGCGCTGCTCTGGAATTTTCAACAAGACAGGCGTCATTCAAGTGATGAATTTATAGCTAGAAATAAAGTGCCCTTTACCATAAGTTCTTAACTCCTATGTGCACAGTGCCACCAACAGGAAAGACATGAACTATCAAATAATAATGCACTTAATTTTCAAAAGGAAACCAGAGACGTTCAATAATCTTCAGAGCATAAAAAGAATTATTCTCTACTATGGCATATATTGAAACCATTCTAATTTTGAATGCTAACATTAGAGTTTAAATAACCTTATTCTGCTTTATCTCTAATCTAGAACAACATTCTTCATCAGGATATCTTGTGGTGATATTCAAATGTTTTCAACATGGACCACAGTAAGACTGTTTTTTTTTTTTAAATTATGACCTAGAACATATATATATGCACCTACAAACAAGCAAAAATAAAACTCCAGAAAACAATATTTACACTTACTATATGTAATATACTTGATATTTCATATTTCTCTGCCTTCTGATGGAATAACCTCCATCACTACTGCATTCTCATAGAGTAAGCTCCATGAGTGCCTTGCTTAATAAAGGTACCCATATAAACATCCGGGGCTTTAGTCAGTGCCAAGTCCATACTTAATTATACGCACTGAATAAATGTGAGAATCTTCCCAGCAGCTCAAGACGAGCATAAAAATTCTGCCCGTTGAAATTATTTCTTTGAATTTTGAAATACTTTGGGGAAAAAAAGTTAAAATCTTAAGCAATAAGTGATAAAATTAGGTACTGGCATTTGAAAGCAAGGTTCTTTGGGAATACAACCCAGGTGGAGAACCGGAAGGAGAAGTGGGAAAAGCAGTCAGAAACTCTGATAGACATTTGGTTTATTAAAAAATAACACACTAACATACTTACCAGTCTGTTTTTTTTTTCCTTTTGTGTGGTGGTTCTCTTAATTCTTACATTTGCTAAGAGGTAGATTTCCCCAGGCCGTTCTACAGATATCATATAGGTAGCTTTGATGCTTCTGATGTCTATTAACCAAAAGATATATTGATAACAGTTCACAGAATATGACCATGAGGAAAATAGTTTTCCTTTTGTAACTGAATCAAGTCTCGCCGAAACATACCTTATTTAAAATTATATTTTAGCTAATCATTTTATGACCTTAGCATTTTTAATAATATCTTTAATACATATTCAATACTAAACTCTATTGTATGTATATATGTACATAGATGGATATAGGCATATTTCAACAAGAGAAACATCATATATATTGAAATACCATAAATACACACATATTTATTTTTTAACAAGTAAAAATACTTTTTAAAAATTGTATAAATCATTTTTTTCTGTCACAGTGAACTACATTTACAAATTATAAAATTTTAAAATGCAACATGATTCGTGCAGGAAATAAGTACTGTGTATTAAATGTTAGGCCTTTAAAAAGCTGTCCCAAAGGACAAGTTACAGATACCTACCACAAGGGGGCTCAGTAAGGAGGAAAAGGGAAGAAAACAGAGCACGATATTTTAAAAAGAAGAAATATGAAAATGCCATGTCATAGTTTAAAGATCCTCTCCTCTCTCTAGAAAATAAGAATTAAAAAGTGAAAGTTTCCGAGAGGAATTGCTGAGAGTTCTGATTTATCATGCACCCCACCTACACTGTTACAGGAAAACTGAATTGACATTACTCAGGAATCACAGCAGGGTAATTTTTAGACAATGCAAATGATTAGTACACTTAAAAATGATTTTACAGATTCATACACAACTTTATAAATTCAAAGTTAAAGATCTTTCTTAAAAGGGAAGAGTATAATCAGTGTGGATAATGAGGCTTCTTTTACTTCCTCTTCCTCCTTTTTTCCTCTTTGGCCTTTTCCTGATTCTTCTCTTTCTGTTATTCTCCTCCTCCTTCTCTTTCTCCTTTCCCCTCCACTTCCACATTTTCACCTTTCTTTTCATATAAAAATACTTTTGTTCATGGTATAATGCAAAGTTCAGAGGGGCTGGCATCAGGCATAGTTGTTGAATTTTAGTGTTTTGTAGGACTTTGGATGTATTATTTAATATTTATAAGCACTGGTTTCTTAACCAGTAAGTTTTACAAACACATCCTTCAGGACTGGGAGAATGGTTGATAATATATGTATAACACCCATCACAGTAACTAGAAATTATTGATTCCTGAATAATAGATGTTTTTATTATGATGATGAGTTTTAACGATTTTACGAATATGAAATTATACAAATGAAGTTATTTAATCTAGTTTTTGTTGTCTTAATTTTCTTAATATTCAGAAGTGTATTATCATTTTAGCCTTTCAGTGTAAAATCCTATAAAACCTTTCTGCATTAAGAATGAAAAATTACAGGTATACACTGCTGATATGCAACCACAGTCAAGTATACGGGAGCTTTAGTACACAGAATTCATACACATTTGAAGATTTCAGAAATAAAAAAAAAAAAGATTTCTTGGTAGAAAGCAAGAAAAGAAATGACTCAAATGATTTCATTAAAAAGGCACTAAGTATTGAATTAAAATATACAAGACTGGGAGAATGTCTGTAAGACAGTGTAATGATATATGATATTATGAATTTGCCAAAACTCCAAAAAATATACTATACAAAGTGCAATGCATAAAGTATAACCTTTAGTTAATATTAACCACTGATATTGGTCCATTAATTGTAACACATGTACCACCAACGAGAGAAGTTAAAACAAGGGAAAATTGTGAGTAGGGATGAGAAGAAGGGAGTATATGAGAACTCTCTGTATTTTCTGTTCAATATTTCTATAAACCTAAAAATGTTCTGAAAATAAAGCCTATTATTCTTTTAAAAATCTATACATATTGTTCCAACAAAGGCTGTTTAACACATTTATTTGTTGAAGACAGGCCATTTATTTCTTCATGCAAAGCATTAAGGTCAAATTTAGACTGTGAGATTTAAATTACTATTATATTTGGTATTTAACATCTACCCATATTTTTTCCTACTATGGTTATACAGATATGCCTAAACTTGAATTGAGAAAATTTAAGATTTTGTTTCAGACAGACTAGTCTTTAAATTATTACTTATAATAAAATAGCAATCCTAGTATTGACTTATTTATTCAGCACTGTCTCTGTTCCAAATACTATGCTAGGTACTTTTACAAGCATCATAAAAAGCTTTTCATAATTTCTAAGGGAAAAATCATGATCAAGAAAGACTTCTACTCTGAGTGATATTTATGTACTATTATAACCTGAAGAATTACATAAACGAGATGCAAAGAATTATTTTAGCTTCATTTAAAATCAATGATTTAATAATAGTACTCATTCTGGGCTCTGTGTCACTCTGTGTTTGTAAGATTATGATTAAGATAAAGCTGTGTAAATATCCATTCCATTAGAAATATTTATATAAATTAGATGTATTTTATTACACACTGGTAAATCAGAGTTTCAACTCAAAAATTCACAAGAGACTATTGGTACTGTGATTATTTCTGAAACTAGAATAAAAATATAGAGTGAAAAGTATTCAATATGTTCCTTTTTCATTTTATATCTCTTTGTCACAGAGCATACTTATTGTGGGAATATTAAATTACAAACACTTAGTGAAACTATACCTTAGTATATCAGCCTAGAAAAGAGTGTTTTTAGAAATCAGTGATATCTATATAAAAAAATACTTTATTTGGAATAACACAAATATGTCACTCTAAGTTTAGATCTTTATGGGTGCCTGAGTTGTTAAGTGTCCAACTTGGGCTTGGGTCATGATCTCATAGTTAGTGAGTTTGAGCCCACATCGGGCTCTATGCTGACAGCTCAGAGTCTGGACGCTGCTTAGGATTCTGTGTCTACCTCTCTCTCTGCTCCTTCCTTGCCCACACACACTCTATCTCTCAAAAATAAACATTAAAAATAGTTTTAAGCTTAGATATTTAAAACATTCAGAAAAATCACTAAGTTACACATATAAAGAACAATCAATGGCATAATACAAACCTATAATTGGGCATATAAAGAAAATATGAACTAGAGAAGTCAAGTGTTGTGCCAAAGATTTATCTGGCCTGGCTGCAAATGGTCTATTGTAACATGATCAAATGGCCCTGCTCCTACGGGGAAAAAGAAACAGTATACGATCATTGGTTCTGATGTTTTTAAAAATAACAACAAAACAAACCAAAAAAAAAAAGTCTTGTCTATTGTTTTGTTTTGCTTTTTTGCAGACATCTTGTAACTCATCAAATTTCCATTTTAGAAATTTAGTCATACTTCAAATAAGTAATCGTACCATAGTTGACAGATGCTAGCCTTCCATCATTATTCAGTTTATCTACACCAAATCACTTTATAGGGTATTTAAAATATATATTAACTCAATTCTTTTTGGGGTCCCTCCTTCTGGCACAAAGTTATTGTCCCACACGACTTTATGTGATCTTATATGGCCTTATATCTTTGACTCCAATGTCCCAATTAGAAAAGTGAAATAAAGAGCCTCCCTTTCTAAAGTAATGGCTTGTCTAAGAGAATCTACTGAATAGCCCAAAATACCAATTCACCAAAACAAGTACTTTTTTAGTCTAAAAATGACCTTGAATCAAAAAGCTCTCAAAATAATTTGAAATAGCATATTAGAAACCTTGACAATACAAAGTATTGCTGTTTTTATTCAGTAAGAGATTATTTATAATTAATTTTCTCATCTTGAAAAGGTCAATGTAGATGAAAATACCACATCATCCTTAGTATTCGTAAAACTCTATTGCCAAACTTTTAGCCCAACGATGCACACAACACTGGTTCACTAATTTAATCATAATCAGAGAATCTTGGGGGGGAAAGATTTGCTGAAGCCTGCTTACTTATTGTCTAATGGAGGGAATCAAGGGCCATATGATCATTTCTTAAAATCCATGAAACAGGAGAAGAGTGAGGGAGGAGAAGGAGAGGAAAACAAGAGAGGGACCCTATAGGCTATGTTGTGTCCATTTCGTATTGTTTAATACAGTTATGTATTCCCTACTTTGTGCAGCTCACTAAATATTGGCATCTGCTCAATTCAGCAATCAGTTAAATTATTCTTCTCCACAACAGAGGGATCAAAAGGGAATGGAAAAGTGGACATGAAGGGTAACTCTCAAACTCTTCTTCCAGGGCCATAAAGAGCTATGATACATAGAGGATAAAGTCCTCCATTAAATATATTTGATATATTTTCAGCAACAGTTACAGCTATTCACCAGCTATTTATAAAAAAGCAAAAAATAAACTTTATTTAAATCATTCCATTTAGGTGAAAAAAGTTTCTAAATGGGAACATTCCAAATCTCTTTTCAGATTCATCATTCTCAAGAAAAACTTCAGAAATGTATTAATCAAGAATATTGTTTGCCACAAAAAAGATTTTGTGAATACTGTCTAAAAATAATTGATTGACTTCTGATCAATTGACACCACAAAACTCATGGCAATCTTATTGGATGCAACACATCTTACAATAGGGTCTGCAACATTATTCACAATGCCTCTGTCTATAATCAATTCTTGAGATCTTCACACAATTTTAAACCAAATAAGGTATTTTCTTTTAAGGAATCACAGAATTGATCTAATTGTTCCTGACATTTGTTCTAATCTAAATGTTTCCGACATTTTTTTTTTCTGAAATGTTGGCACCTATAGCAGGTGAAATAGCTGTTCCAGTGGACTTTATAAACTTTACATATGGCAAACTGGAAAAATATTCTATAGGCTTAGATAATACAGGGTTATTAGTTAAAAAGCAAACCAAAGAAGCAAACTGGAGTAAAAAAAAAAAAAAAGCATAAAATAGGGTTGTTGGGGTTTTTTTGTAATTTTTTTTATTTTTTCTTAGTCTTATTTCAGAGAGAGGGAAAGAAAATCCCAAGCAGGCTCCACAATGTCAGCACAGACCCTGATGCAGGGGTCAAACTCCTGAAACATGAGATCATGATCTCAACAGAAATCAAGTCTGATGCTTAAACGACTGAGCCCCCAGGTGCCCCAAAATAGATTTTTTTTTTATATTTCAAAAACATTTTATCAATAGACTCTAAGCCAAGAAATAAAAGCAGAGATAAAAAGCTGAACAAATTAAAGTTTATCTTGATGAAACAAAAAACTACACTTTATGATTAATTTCATTAGAAAATATGGGGCGCCTGGGTGGCGCAGTCGGTTAAGCGTCCGACTTCAGCCAGGTCACGATCTCGCGGTCCGTGAGTTCGAGCCCCGCGTCAGGCTCTGGGCTGATGGCTCAGAGCCTGGAGCCTGTTTCCAATTCTGTGTCTCCCTCTCTCTCTGCCCCTCCCCAGTTCATGCTCTGTCTCTCTCTGTCCCAAAAATAAAATAAAAAATGTTGGAAAAAAAAATTTAAAAAAAAAAAGAAAATATGCATGGTCTAAGGGGAGAGAAGAAAGTCATGTTCATAAATCTTTCTTCTAGTTTAATTAAATAGTATATATGTTCTGCTGTATTTAGTTCTTTATGGATTGAAAAGGTAAACACTGTCTAATTTTCCAGTGTTTCATGGAACCAAGATGTTGTACAAAAACAAAAATAATTGTTAACATGATAGATTATAAGACCTTTGCTTTATTCAAACTTATTTGAATTCAAGACTATTTTAGAAGGAAGGAGAAGTGCACTGAGAGATGAAAGTGTATACGTTCACATTTCCAAAAGGCTTAATATATCTCCTGCTCATGGACCCTATTTAAGAGTTTCACTCTAGTGGTTATTTTTAATATAGTCTACATACTCTATTTGCACGTTCCTGCTATCTTCATGGCTAATTATAAGGAATTTCAAATTCCATTACCTTCACTTAATAATTAAAAATTAAAATTATATGGTTTAATATAAGAATGGTGAGATATTGTATTCTTGAGTTAAAATTAAAATTCCTTTTAGTATTTTTTATACAACCAGTAAATATGTTGATGAGTAACTCAGATTATAAGGAAGAATACATACATATATATAAATATATAGTTAAATTTCTAACAAGAAATATGTTATATATATATACATATATAATATAAATAACATATACAGTTTTAAAATACTTTCACACACTTGTTAATCACTAAGAATGCTCTGTGTTTATAAATAACTAAAAGTAAAGATGTCACATGAGATGAATGTGAAATGAATATATTCTGGTCCCAGGTGTCCATTCTACCATTCCTCCTTATCACTTCCATCCAGTAAGAAATTTCCCCTTGGAGATATCCTTGTGCTATATAGGGTTACTACTAATTTCTTAGCACTGGTCAATGCATAAAACTCTTGCCTCCTACTCTTCACCAAAACAGAGCTTCCTATATCGCATGTTACATAAAAATGGGGTTATGATATCATTCTTTAAATAGATTAATCCAGATTAACAGGCCAGATAGCTCATATTGATGTGTCCCTGGTATTAGTGCAACATTTAAAATGATAGAAATTTTCTTATTTATATACTTTAGGATATGCAGTGTGTTTTATGTTTGATAAGCAAATGAATAAATAAATGTCCCACTAGCCAAGTAGATAAAATTCATGAGTGACAGCAGGTCAGATGGAAGAGAAGTGAGGAAGGAAGAAAGGAAGGTTAATTTTAAACAGGTTGCCTTTTCTACAACATATATTTAATCATATTACGTCAGCAGGCCCTTACCTAATTCATCTACAAAGAGATATTTTTCTCGGCGTAATGTTTTCATGTCAATGGGTTTTGGATAATTTGGTAGGCAGAATACCCTACTGTCACACTTATGATCATGTTGTATGATATACCAAAAGAGAGATTATTAAGGTAGTCTAATCTAATAACATGACTTCTTAAAAGCAAAAAAAGAAAAAGGAAAGAGAAAAGAAAAACCCCCACCAAAAACATTTTCTAGCTAGTGGTCAAAGAAGTTAAAATTCCAGGAAAGACTCAAATGTGCCACTAATGCACATGTGGGAAGGGGCCATGTGGAAAACATAAAATGAAAATGAACTTGGAAGAGGATCAGAGTCCCCAGATTTGGCCTGGTGAGTCCAGAAGCCACTCATGTCATGCCAGGCTTCAGACCTACCAAAACTGGAAGGGAATAGATTTGTGTTGTTTAAAGCTGCTGCATTTGCAGTAACATGTTATGCAGCCATTGGGAACTAATACAATAGGATTGACTCATTCTTCTTCAAGGTAAAAACAGAAATGCATCCTTTGTAACTGCAGCTTTGAACAGTGCTGGTAGGAAAAGTATCTTTTTGTTTAGGGTTTTGTGGTGTTTTTTGTTTGTTGCTTGTTTTTTGAGAGAGTATGAGAGCGGGTGCACACACAAGTGAGTGGGAGAGGAGCAGAGGGGGAGAGAGAGAGAATGTTAAGCAGGCTCCATACCCAGCACTGACCCCAATGTGGGGCTTGAACTCACGACCATGAAACGATGTCTTGAGCTGAAATCAAGGGTCCAGACATTTACCCACTGAGCCACCTAGGCACCTCCACCACTATGTTTAGGGGTTTTAAGACTGATGGACATGGCCAGAAAAGTGACCCCCCATATCTTTAATGAAATTTTCAAGAATAGGACAGAAGATATTTGATACCTGAGCCTTTATGAAGCCTTTATACAATATGTTCTAGTCTGCAATTACATTATTCAAAATCATCAAATCAATGTAACATTTGTTTTGCTGGTAATTATCTGAGGTAGTGTCTAAAATTAAATTAATCAGTGACAAAAACACCATATTCATTTGTCAGAGAACCACATATCAATCAATGTACAAATCAATGAATGTTAACTCCTAAGTATTCATGAAATGCAAAGTTAAAACATAATACCTCTCACCCACAAGACTGGCCAAAATTTGGATTTAAAAATACATAACATTGTTACGATATGGAGAAATAGTAATACTCATACTCTCTTGAGGTATGTGAGACTTTAGAAAGAATTTGAGATTACCTAATAATATTGAGCATGGGCATACTCTAAGACACATAAATTCCACTTCTGGGTTTAAATTACAGAGAAACTTTTGGATGCCTTTACAAGAAGACAAAAAAAAATGTTAATTAGAATACCTGAGCTCCTATTTGAAATAACAAAACAACACAAGGCAAAAAAAAAAAAAAAACCCTAAATTCCCGTTGACAATAGAATTGATAAATAAATTATGTAGTATTCATATATTCAGCATTCTCTAGATGAATGAAAATGAAGTAAAACAAACACTAACTTGAATAAATGAAAATTCACTGAGAATGTATACCATATAATTCTAAAAGTTCAGAAACAGGCAAGAGTATATATATATAAAAAAATAAGGAAATGATAAGAAAACACAGGCTAATAGATACCTTAAGTTGTGGGAATGCTATGCTTCTTCAGTGTGTGATTTTTAATATAAACTATATAAACTATATCTCTTCATTTTATTCTTAGTGCTGTGTTTATAAGCATCATTAATTATCATACTCTGATTTGAAAAAATATAATTCCACTAAATGTGGCATCTCTATATAAAGATATAGATATCCAAATTTCCATCTGGTACCATTTTCCTTCTTCCTGAAGTACTTCCTTTAACATTCACTGGAGTTGAAGGTTTTTTAGCAAAAGTTTTTCTCATTTTTTAGTTCCCTTAACACATCTTCATATTTTTCTTTCTTTTTTAATTGAGGTGTAATTGACACATAACATATTAGTTTCAAATGTACAGCATAATGATTTGATATTTATATACACTGTGAAATGATCACCACAATAAGTCTCAACATCCGTCACCACAGTTACAATTATTTTTCTTGCAATAACTTTTAAGCCACTCTCTTAGCAACTTTAAAACATGCAATATTGTATTATTACATGTTAAATTAATTATTACATATTAAAACACATAACTGTAGTTACCTTGTATATTATATCCCCATGGCTTATTTTATATACCTGGAAGTTTGTACCCTTTGACTCCTTTCATCCATTTCACTTACCTCTCCTTCTCCCCAGCCCATCTCTCCCAACTACCAATCTGATCATTGTATCTAAAGCTTAGGGTTTTATCATTTTATTCTTTTCTTTCTTATATTCCACATGTAAGTGAGATCATGCAATAGCTTTCTCTGTATTATTTCACTTAGCAGAATGCTTTTGAGGTCCATCCACATTGCACAAATGGCAAGAAACTTTCTTTCTCATGGCTAAATAACATTCCAATGTGTGTATATGTATGTGTATTATAATTTCTTTATATTTGTCTATCAGTGGGCACTTGGGTTTTTTCCATATCTTGACTATTATAAGTAATGTAATGAACAGGGTGGTGCAGATATTTCTTTAGGATAGTGACTTTGTTTTCTTGGGATAAATACCCAGAGGCAGAATTGCTGGATCATATAATAGTTCTATTTTTAACTTTTTTTGTCATCTCCATACTGTTTTTCAGAGTAGCTGCACCAATGTACATTCCTAACAATACTACACAAGGATTCCTTTTTCTCCACATTCTCATCAACACTAGGGTGATGCTGAACATCTTTTCATGTACCAGCTGGTCATTTGTATGTCTTGGAAAAATGTCTCTTTGGATCTTCTGCCCATTTTTAATAGGATTATTTTTTCTATTGAGTTCTTTATACGTTTTGAATATTAACCCCTGATATGGCATATGATTTGCATCATCTTCATTTCTGAAAGAGATTTTTGCTGGAAATACATTCCAGTTATTTTTTCTTCTTTTTTATTCCCCTAGCAGCCTTTTGAAACATTCATATTGTATTTTGGTTTGCATAGTTTCTGATGAGAAGTCTACAGTCACCCATTTACTTAAAACTTGGGAGAGCGCATGCGTCTCTCAGTTGGTTAAGTGTCCACCTCTTGGTTTCAGCTCAGGTCATGATCTCACAGTTTCATGAGTTCAAGCCCCACATTGGGCCCTAATAGCATGGAGCCTGCTTGTGATTCTCTCTCTCAGACCTCTCTCTGCCCTTCCCCCTGCTCATTCAGTCTCTGTCTTTCTCAAAAATAAATAAATAAACTTAAAACAAAAATTTTAAAAATTTTAAACTTGGAAAAGTCCAGGAACATATGGCTTACCTACTAAATTCTTCCAAATGTCAAGACTTCTTATGCAAACACTTCTAAGGAACAGTAAAAGATGGAAATGTCCCCTATCCTTTATGAGTTAACCTATTTTTTTTAATAAAAATTATTGTCAAATTGGCTAACATACAGTGTGTACAGTGTGCTCTTGGTTTTGGGGGTAGATTCCCATGGTTCATCGCTTACATACACCACCCACTGCTCATCCCAGCAAGTGCCCTCCTCAATGCCCATCACCCATTTTTCCCTCTCCCCTCACCCCCCCCCATCAACCCTTAGTTTGTTCTCTGTATTTAAAAGTCTCTTATGGTTTACCTCCCTCCCTCTCTGCTTGTTACTATTTTTTCCCCTTCCCTTTCCCCATGGTCTTCTGTTAAAGTTTCTCAAGATCCATATATGAGTGAAAACATATGATATCTGTCTTTCTCTTTTTTTCAAGTTTATTTTGAGAGCAAGTGAGTAAGGGAGGGACAGAAAGAGAGGGAGAGAGAGCCAAGCAGGCTCCGTGATGACACAGCAGACCCCCCATATGGGGCTTGAACCCATGAACAGTGAGATCATGACCTGAGTCGAAATCAAGAGTCAGACACTTAAGTGACCAAGTTACCCAGGACCAAGTCCTGAGTTAACAATCTTAATAGCAAAACATGAAATAACATTCTGAGGAAGAAAAATTCCAGACAAACTCATGTGCATAGATGCAAATTTAGTAAACTACCCAATAATATAAAATAGGATAATATATCATCATCTAGTTTTATTCCAAAAATAAATGGTTGTCCAACATTTGAAGATCAATCAGTGTGATTCACCACAATATCAGAATAAAAGGAGAAAAATAATCTTAAGAAATTCAGAAAAAGTATCTGACAGTATTTAACACCTATAATTTAAAAAACTAGCGGGACACCTGGGTGGCTGAGTCAGTTAAGCATCCAAACTTTGGCTCAGGTCATGATCTCGCAGTCCGTGAGTTCGAGCCCTGCATCGGGCTCTGTGCTGACAGCTCAGAGCCTGGAGCCTGCTTCGGATTCTGGGTCTCCCTTTCTCTCTGCCCCTCCCCCACTCATGCTGTGTCTCTCTCAGAAATAAACATTAAAAAAAAATTCAAAAATTAGCAAAGTAGGAATTAAATGAAATTTCCATATTTATTCTTAAACTGATTAACTTTCAACAACTCCTATACCAAACATTATTTTTAGTTGTCAACTATTAACTGTTAACTTTGGTTCATCATCAAAATAAAGATCTTAGCAGCAAAGCAAGGGAAAAGCAAAAAGTATAAAGTTAACTTTGGTTCATCATCATAATAAAAATCTCAGCAGCAAAGCAAGGGAAAAGCAAAAAGTATAAAATTAGAAATGAAAAACAGAATCTCATTTTTCACAAGTAACAGAATCATGTAAAACACAAAAATATATGTGCATATAAGCCATTTAGAATAAATAAATTTATCAAGTCTGAGGACTAACATATAAAAAAAAACAATGCTATCTCTATAAAACATTGACACATTATAGAAATTAAATTTTGTAAATGGTATATTATTTAACATCAAAAATAACAAGCACCTAGAAATAAGACTGAAATGTATGCAATGCTACTTATAGAAATGAGAAACCTTGTTCCTAAAAGAAAAAAATATTGTATAGATGACAATTTTCCACAAATTTTCCGTGAAATTGATAAGCTATGTATAAAATTTATACTGGACTACATTTGATCAAATTACCCAAGGCACACTTGAAAAAATGAAGGCAGTTACAACACCAGATATCATTACTTACTGAAAGTAACTGTAATTAAGTGTAGTGTTGATGTAAGCAGGGGTAAATATTCCAGTGAATAATTACAGAAGTGTGACAACAGATCCACACAGAGACAGATGGTCATGTGACCTATGAGTGTATCAGTGCACAATAGGGAAATAATTATCTTTTTAAATTGGTGTCAGATCAATCGAGTATTGGCATAAAAAAGTAATCTTAAAACTTTATCTTTTATTTAAAAAAATTAATTATAAGGGCACCTGGTGGCTCTGTCGGTTGAGCAGCTGACTTTGGCTCAGGTCATGATCGCATGGTTCATGAGTTTGAGCCCCACATCAGGCTCACGGCTGTCAGCACAGAGCCCACTTTGGATCCTCTGTCCCCCTCTCTCTCTACCTCTCCCACACTTACGTTCTGTCTCTCAAAAATAAAAATAAAATAAAAAACATTTTTAAGAAGTTAATTACATGGCTATATTTATGTGATTTCTAAGGTAGATTATATATCTAAATTTGAAATGTGAAACAATGTTTTTAGAATAAAATACAGGAGATAATTTTTATGATCTTTTGACATGTATAGCTTTTTAAAAAAAAGACAAATTTGCTAAACAAGATTGCATTAAGACTGAAGTTCATTAAAAGACAGTATGATGGTTAACATCACTATTGATGTAATGTGGACATTTTGTACCTCTTGATGTGATGTGATTAGAAAGGTACTTTACCTTTGTGGTCTTCTTTCCAAAAAAAAACATATCATAATAATAATAATGAGAAAAACATCAGACAAACCCAGTCTGACTGACCAGTATTCAAAATTTCCAAGGTATGAAAAACACAGAAAGACTGAACTTGTCACAGAACTGAGGAAACTAAAAGGGTATGACAACTAAATGCAATATGGTGCTCCAGATTGGATTCTAGAATAAAAAAAGGACATTAATGAAGAAAAAGAAAAAAAAACTGGTGAAGCCCAAATAAAGTCTGAAACTTAGTTAATGATAATGTGTCAATGCTGGTTTCTTAGTTTTGACAAAGGTACTACATTTGTATGGTAACCAGGGGGAACTCAAATCTGATAAGTAGTATATGACAACTATCTGTATTATCTTTACCACTTTCCTGTACTATCTTTACAACTTTACATGCAAACTACATTTTTCCCCCAAATAAAATGCTATTGCACAGACACCTGGGTGGTTCAATCGGTGGACTGTCCAACTCTTGATTTCAACTCCAGTCATGATCCCAGAGTCATGGGATCGAGCCCTTCATCATGCTCCACACATGGGCCCTGTATGAGATTCTCTATCTCCCTCTGATCCTCCCCCACTCGTGTGCTTGCTCACTCTCTCTCTCTCTCTCTCAAAACAAAAACAAAACAAAACAAAACAAAAAGTTTATTATGAAAAATAAGAAAATTCTATTAGATTTAAAATGATGTCAGAGGTGAAGATAATCTCAACAGACATAATGGAGGATCTGTATGCTGAATATACAAAAATTATCAAATCAGAAAGAAATAGGTAGAAACCTAGTGGAGATCAGGCAAAAGAATGAACATGC
Organism: Panthera uncia; assembly: GCF_023721935.1. Taxonomy (NCBI): domain Eukaryota; kingdom Metazoa; phylum Chordata; class Mammalia; order Carnivora; family Felidae; genus Panthera; species Panthera uncia. The sequence continues at coordinate 96,112,100 of NW_026057580.1, forward strand.
ACCCCACTATAAAGTGCACTCAAATCTAAAATAAATATATGAAAATATATTGAGATTAATGAGTAAATGCATTAGGTAACTGCAAGTTAAAATCATCAATGATCCTTTGCATATACTCCAGTATGGCTAAATCTAATGTGTTAGCAGGAAACAGCAAAGCATTTGACACTCTCCTACATGGCTGTAGGAATTCAAATTGGTGAAACCATTTCAGAAAATTCAGTATCTAATATGTAATTGTAGTTGGGAATGTAAATTGGCACAGCCACTACAGAAAACAGTATAAAAGTTCCTGAAAAACTTGAAAATAGAAATACCATATGATCCTATTCCACTTCTGGATATTTACCCAAAAAAAATGAAAAAATAATTCAAAAAGACATATGCACCCCTATGTTCACTGCAGCATTATTTACAAATGCCAAGTTATAGAAGCAATCTAGGTGTCCAATGATAAAATGAATGGATAAAGGTGGTATGTATACGTGTGATGAAATATTACTCAGTCATAAAAAAGAATGAGGGGCACTTGGTGGCTTAGTTGGTTGAGTATCTGACTCGATCTCAGCTCAGGTCATGATCCCAGTGTCATGGGATCAAGCCCTGCATCAGGCTCTGTGCTAAGCTTGGAACCTGCTTAAGGCTCTATCTCTCTCTCTCTTGGCCCCACATTCCTGTTCGTGCTTTCTAAAATAAATAATAATATTTTTTTTAAAGAAGAATCTTGAAAAAAAGATCTTGCTATTTGCAACAATATGGATGGACTTAGAGGGTATTATGCTAAGTGAAGTAAGTCAGAGAAAGACAAATACCATTCTATTTCACATATACATAGAATCTTAAAAAACAAAACATATGAACAAACAAAACAGAAAAAAGACCCATACATACAGAGAACAAGCTAGTGGTTGTCAGAGGTAGGGGGTGAAGGGATGGGCAAAATAGGGAAGGTCATTAAGAGATACAAACTTCCAGTTATAAAATAAATAAGTCACGGGGATATAAAGTATAGCAATAAGAAATAGAGTCAATAATACTGTAATAAATCTGTATGGTGACAGATGGTAAGCATTTCACAATGTATATACCTGAAGCTAAAGTATTATGCATCAACTATACTTTAATTAAAAAAATAAATAAGCAATTAAAAAATCAATATCTACAGAGGCTGAATAAATGCATAATCCACAACTCAGGAATTCCCCTCATATACATAAAAACAACAGAAACGAGTACATTTTGCACCAAAATACATGTACGAGAAGCACTACCTGTAGTAAGCAAAGCCTGGACACACTAGAAAGAATAAATTGTGTTATATCCATACAATGTGTTCCCACGATGAACTGAAAAGGAATGACCTATTACTACATGCAACAATTTAGATGGACCTCACAAATATAAAGTTAAATAAATGAAGTTTAAAGTTAAATTAATGAAACCAGACACAAAAATTATGTCTATTTCATTTATATAATGCTCATAATTAGGCCACAGTAATTCATGGTGTTAGAAGGCAGGATGGTGATTACCTTTGCGGAAAAGAATACAGTAATGTTAAAGTTTTGTATGCTGGCTTTACAAGTATGCTCACTTAGTGAAATTTTACCTAGCTATCCATTCGTAGTTTTGTACCATTTTCTTTATGTATGCTACACTCAATAAAATGTTTAATAAAAATTGTCATTTTTCTTTTAAGTGAGCTTTTTCTTTCCTTACCTAACAAGTAAATCAATGAGTTATTATTGGGCATATTTAAAGTCCATATAGAAATACTGCTTACAGAATATTCAATATTATTCGCAGCTGAATGTATTTAAACTGAACATTCAGTAACTGCTTCTTTCAGGCTAAACAACCCATCTTCCACTTTTTAAGAATGGTATTTTCACCAACTAGCAACAATTAGAGCACAAAGCTCTCAGTGAAAATTTCTCCGTAATTTTAGAATCCATACTCAACACAGATATTCAAAAAATTCTAATACAATCCCTGCCATTGTTAACATTGTTCAATGTGGACTGCGTTTTTCAAATTTAGTAGAAATCAGAATATTTAAAGAAACCGACAGCATGTGAAATGTGACCTTCCAAGAAAGCTGTCATTAAGAATCATGTGGATATTTCATGAATATTTACAAATAGTATCATAAATTCTACTAAGAAAGCTAATTATAATATATAAACTATATATTTTAAATTTAAGAAATTATGATTTTAAATTAAAATGGTATGAACATATATAATAAAATGTCCAGGTATGCTAGAATTGGTCAGAGGTGAAATGTGGTTGAAATCTGCTCTCATATAAAATGCCAGACTGCGGTTTGAAATCTGCTACAATACAAAGTGCCAGACTTTGAAGTCAAAGTAGAGATAGAGATCAGACTCCTTTATTTAGGAGCTATGAGACCTTAAAGATTTCCCTAATCTCTCATAGATCTTTACTTTTCCTCATCCATAAAATTAGTATAATAATGACTATCTATTAGGTTCTCTAATGAACACATTGTAAATGAACTAATAATAAGCACAAATAGAAATCACAGTGTTTGACATACTGAAACACTCAAGGAACATTCGTTTACTTCCTTTCAAACTGCTCGTCATAATTTATTACTAGACTTTTTAGAAAATAACTCCCAGCCATGGGTTCAATTATTATCACAATCTACCTGACACCCCCCCGTCGGATTTTCAACCTCAACCAAATGCCTTCTAGCACTCTGTTTATAAGAAAGCTACTGATTCTCACAAATGTATTATGTTTCCTCCCTCTTCCCATTTCTCCTGCTTTTAACTTACAAATAATGATGGATAAAAAAAAAATGAACACAAAACTAAAAACTCTGGGTCATTTTTAACTTATAGTTTTGTTTTCTTTTCACTTTGTTTTATGAATTCTGCCACCTTTTCCTTCCACAGGAAATCTAAATCTACTCATTTCTTTCACTGTAACTCCTATCTTTGTCCAGATTCTAAGCATATTTTAAAATTTTTCGGGAGAGGACCAAAGCATAAGAGACTCTTAAAAACTGAGAACAAACTGAGGGTTGATGGGGGGGTGGGAGGGAGGGGGGGGCAGGTGATGGACATTGAAGAGGGCATCTTTTGGGATGAGCACTGGGTGTTATATGGAAACCACTCTGACAATAAATTTCATATATTAAAAAATAATAAAAAATTAAAAAAATAAAATAAATTTTTTCATAGCATTAAATCTTCACTTTACCCCTTGATTTTCAAAACAAAATACCAGATCAACAACAGCCCCTTACATAAATTCATTCAAATTCTGACAATTATGCCCTACATTTGTGAAGGATACCCTGAACTCTCAATAAAGTTCAGAATCAGTGCACTTATAAATATTGTATTCCTCATAATAACTATAATCTTAAAAATATAGACCCAAATAAATAGGTAGTTTTTCTGGTGATTATATCAGAAGCTGCAGAAATAGTATGCAAGGTTAGCATAATTGAAGTGCTCCAAAGTTTGATCACAGTAAACAGTAACTTAAATAAATCCATATTTATTTTTAAATATCTGTTAAGTTTCCATATATGCCTACCAACAGCTCTTATATGCAATTCTAATATGTGGGCCATAACACTTTTGGGGGGACTAAGATTGTTAAGAAATGGTAGTAGGCTGGACAGTTATAATTGTATATTCACTTAAATTGTAAAGTATCACAGAGCTCCGAAAAAACACAATCTCTGATCATCTATAAAACCAGAGTTGATAACAATGCTGAACAAATGCTGTTGGCATAAGTCCCTGACAGGGAAGCTTTGATTATTGCTGTAGCTTTCATAAGGTGTCACTGAAGAAGATACAGTTCAATAAATTAGAAGCACAAGGAAACAGTGTGAATGCCTGCCAGCAACTGAATGTTTACATGATTTACTTGCCACAGAAAAGCTTACTAGAGGAATTACAAAAAAAGCTAACCATGAAATAACATTCTCTGATACTCTGTCCCCCTAGAATTCAGGAACGAAATTTAGATGAAATGAAATTAACTAAATATTGCCCATTCTTTTGAAGACAGAACAGGCCTACTACAATGAAATATCAGAGGAAATGGACTGCAATAGCTATTGGTTTGAATATTCTCTCAGCAGTCTGGACCCTTATTGAGAAAAAAATAGAGTGATGATAGAAAGGTATAGGAAAGTAAGGAGAAAGGTATGGAGGGAGGGAGAGTGAGGAAAGAGGTGGACAGACACTTAGGTACATATGTAGGCAGACATAGAACTATACCTTTTCCAATTAAGATAGAAGCTTTGATCATTATTTGTAGGTATTATTTTTCAAATAAACATTTAATACTATAGATATCTAATGTATTTTTACTTCATTCCACAAATTTTGATATGCTTTGTGTTCACATATCTTTATGTGAAAATGTTTTCTAATGCCTTTTGTGATTTTTTTGATCTAAGGTTAATTATGAAGTTTGCTGGTTTAGAATCTTTTTAATGTTTATTTTTGAGAGAGAGAGAGAGAGAGACAGAATACAAGCGGGGTGGGGGCGGGGCAGGCAGTGGCGGTGCAGAGACAGAGGGAGACACAGAACCTGAAGCAGGGTCCAGATGAGTTGTCAGCACAAAGCCCAATACAGGGCTTGAATCCACAGTGAGATCATGACCTGAGGTGAAGTGGGACACTTAACCAACTGCGCCACCCAGGTGCCCCTTAATTTTTCTGGATGTTTTCTAGATATGTTTCTGTTACTTGTTTATTACTTGTATTTGGTTCAAAATATATGTTTAAAATTTACGTAAAGAGGAGAGATTGATTCTAGATGG